>NW_026611192.1:0-87540 GCF_029633865.1 Lampris incognitus | reverse complement strand
GTTCTCTTTTTCTGGCCATTTTGAGCGTTTAATTGACCCCACAAATGTGATGCTCCAGAAACTCAATCTGCTCAAAGAAGTGCCCATCCAACCAATCCAACTTGTGGGAGCTGCTTCTGGAAGCGTGGGGTGCAATTTCTCCAGATTACCTCAACAAATTAACAGCTAGAATGCCAAAGGTCTGCAATGCTGTAATTGCTGCAAATGGAGGATTCTTTGACGAAAGCAAAGTTTGATGTAAAAAAAATCTTATTTCAAATACAAATCATTATTTCTAACCTTGTCAATGTCTTGACTCTATTTTCTATTCATTTCACAACATATGGTGGTGAATAAGTGTGACTTTTCATGGAAAACACGAAATTGTTTGGGTGATCCCAAACTTTTGAACGGTAGTGTAGATCCGTGAGATAAGTCCTCTAGGCATGAGAGGAGTTTCCAGGAGTGCATCCATGCCAGATTGGGTGGTAATACTGGAAATTGTGGGTTATGGGTTTTTAAGAGTTGGCACATTTGAAAATATTGGAAAAGGTTTCAGCCAGGCAGGTTATGAAAAAATTCTTTGGGGTACCCATCAGGACCTGGGGATTTGCCATTTTGCATACTTTGAATAGAGCTTAACACTTCCTCTAAGAAAGGTTTGTCTAGCTCCAGATTTAATTCTGTACTAACAGTACGAGTTTCTAAGTTATTAAGAAAATTATTCATGGATGTAATTGGCTTCTGATCATCTGATGTGCTTTGGTGCATTTTTTCATGTGTGTGTGTGTGTGTGTGTGTGTTGTGTGTGTGTTTAAGCCTGTGCTGTCAGAAGGCTTGGATACAACACAGGGTATTTGCATGACGGTGTGTCCTAGACAGAGTTGATCTGCAAGCGGAGTTCAGGTTCTCCACCTGCAAAGGCAATCTTTATCAATTTTCAAGAACTGCTTATGATAACTCCTCATCCTTGGTCTTGGTTGTGTGGCTAATAAAACAATCTATCTATCTATCTGTGGGATGACAAGAAACAGGGCTTTTGTTATCCATTTATAGCTGCCACTGGTCCTTCTCTTCTGCGTGTTTGATCAGCTAAACAACCAATCAGCATCGCCTCTCCAAGAGGGGGACGATCACTACAAGTGAAACGAGGAAGAAGATTAGAAATGACATTTATCTGATAAGACATAGACATATAAGCACATATAAGCATGTGTTCGACAAAACATAATTAAATTGATTTTATTGATGTCAGTTTAGGATAGCAGTTATAGCAATAAAGGAGAAGACAGAAAAAAGAAAAAGATGGGGGGGAAAGGACTCAGAGGAAAGATGTAATCCAGAGTGTTCGATTGAGTCTGTGGCAGATGCTAGTGTCCCCATGTGACGTGTATATGAAGTGTCAACCTGTGAGTCCACATGATTAATCCCAATAAATTGTGGTGTCTTCAGATCCGCTAGTTATCGTAGTGCCTCTGAGCAGCAGACAGGCTCTGTAGCCACCCAGGGGCCCCGCAGTGCCTCTGAGCAGCAGACAGGCTCTGTAGCCACCCAGGAGCCCTGCAGTTGTTCAGATACCCCACGAGAACAGCCGGAATCCAAATCCATGCAATCCCAGAGGAACACCGAGCCCACAGGGGGGCCAGGAGCCCTTAGAGCAACAGCCCCGCACGCCCCCAAGGAGCACAAACCACTCCCCAAAATTACAAGCTGGACTCCACAACCAACAGACCGACATGCCGCCGGACTGCCCATCCAGTGGGCAGGTAGAGGAGGCCCCATGCCCATCCACACTGATGTAGGGCTGAGGCCTACCACACTGCCACCAGGAAGATGCCCCATCCTGCCGCACACACCACAGGAAACCCCCCCCCCCCCCGGGGGCAGATAAGGCACCGCCAGCATCTGTGGACAGCCAGCCATACGGTCCCCCAGCCGCCTCCTGCACCTGTGCCGCCCATCACAGAAAAGCCACACAGCGGGAGCTAGTCCGACAGCTGCCCCCCAGCTCACCACCCACCCATGCTGACCCGCAGACAACCCACCCATCCTGATCATCACAGTGCTTATTGTGTGCTCAGGTGGTTTATGGAGTTAAAGTAGCGGGGTGTGGGGGTGTGAGTCATCACGGCTCATCAGGCCTGAACCATTCACACTCCTGCCAAGCTGACCCGGACCTGGTAGTGGGTGTTGTTTGGAGTGTGGTTTGTGTGAATGTTTATGTCTGCTAAGCTAGTGTGATTGGGATTAAAGTTTCAGGACACTGTTGAGGTGCAAGCAGGAGTGGGAGCATTGCGGGCAACATGTCAACCATCCGCCTCGACTCCACCCAAATGGCTTGCACCTCACCTGTCTCGCAAACCCAAGGCCTATCATTTAGTGTGAGTGCTGCCTATGCATTCAAGAACTGGGAGAGAGGTGCAAGACCAACGCAGGAGTGCTGCCAGTCGGAGAGCAGCCAGGCAGACCCCCCTATAGCCAGCCTGCGTCTCATCCCCTGTACTGGAGGGAAACCCACCCGCAGTGACCAGCTGGGGCACTTGGCATTCCACTAAGTGCCTCCAATATGGTGGGCTGTCCTGAACCTTCAGCAGGCTCCTGACCAGGACCCCCCCCCCCCGCTAGACACACAAGCCACGGATACGGCTGGCGTCCCCCCACCCGCCAGCCGACCCCCCATCAAGAAGCATTCCATGCCCCGAGACCAGCGAGGAGACCACACTCAGGTGGTCCAGGATGACGACAAAATCCCGCACCTCCCCCGGAGGGCAATCACCACCTGGGCAAATCTGCCCAGGTGCACCCAACCAGGATCAAGTGCCTTTCCAGTGCCCATGATTAGATGGCACATCCTACTGACCCAAGCATGACCCCCTTCCCCTCCATGGCACGCAGGCAGATGCCAGAGCCCTGACATCCCTCCAGCCAGCCACGGGGCCCAACCCTGACCCGGCAACCCGCACCTGCTGCTCCCCAACCTGAGCCCCGAACCCACGAACGCACCATGTACATGCACCCGTAAGCTAGCTACAGGCACCCCCCCCCAAAAAAACCACAGATCCAACCTGCGCCTCCACTGGCCCGGCCACGACAGACCCACATCATCCTGGATCAGAAATGTTTGTGCCCAAGACATTGATAAAAGTAGCCCATATTTCATTAAATGACTCAATTTCACTTTTGGATAATGCCACTACTTTTCCCATTGAGATATATTCCATTAATAGGTGTAGAGAATTTTTTTACTTTTCCAGTCAAGTACAACTGTTTTCTTGGCAAGTGTTAAGGCCATCAGAATGGGTTGCTGGGGTTTGGGTGGTGTTTCTACCGAGGAGAGAGCTCAGAGAAGACAAACCGATGGGCAAACTGGAATGCTGTGCCTGAGGAGAGAGGATGACTCTCCGAAACCAGATTTCTAGATGATTTCTTCTGTGAAAAGATATGTCCAAGGATATGTCCAATTAACGCTTTCTCAGCATGTGGGGAAGCAGTAATAGTATTTAGGTTGTTCCAAACGGCAGATATTGCTGGGAGAGTGTCTGCCTTTGAGAAAGCCTGTTTGGCCTGGGTGAATTATATAAGAAATGACTGATTCAGTTCTGTTTTTTTCGTGTTTTGCCAATGATCTTTTCATCACAAGTAATTAGGCATATGTGTCTGTAACTGAAGGGGAGAGTTGGGTCCTTATTAGCTTTCAGCAAAACTGAAATGAGAGCAGTATTCGTATGTGGAGGCATAAAGGGGGATGATTTAATCTCGGTAACCATTCAGATGAATAGTGGGGGTATGACTGGTCAGAAGTGTTTACAGAATTCCAAGTTCCAATTTTTCTTGTGTGTTAAAAGGTTATGATGGCGGCAGTAGTGACTCTGAGTGTGAGAGTCCCACTTTGGACGAGCAGGAGGGTCAGTCCCCGCTGATGCCTGACTTTTGGCTTATTGTTAAGATTCTCCAGGACAGAGTAGAGGTCTACTCCCATTCCAGGTAAGGTTTAGGCTTTAAAGATGCTCAAAACTTGGAATGTGGTAATTTTTTTGACACAACACTTTGTCTGCTGTGTAGTTTTTTGCCTTTTTGATGAATTTATATCCTTGTATTTTGGTTCTGATTGCATCTGATTTAATTAATGTCTTGCCACATGACTGCAGGAGTGTCAGTGAAGGAAAAGAAGGTGGTGCTGAGGATACGGAAAAGAAAGAAGAAAAGGAGGAGTTGCCTGAGTACTTGGAACTGCATCAGTTGATGGTGCGCAAGATTGGGGAGATCTGCCGAGTAGTCAACCAGGTAACTGCAAAACCTCAATATATGAACACACGTAAAGAGCCAAATATGTCAGAATTTGTCTTGGTATACACTGATCAGCCAAAACATTAAAACCGCTGACAGGTAAGTGAATAACGTTGATTATCTCATTACAGTGGCACCTGTCAAGGGGTGAGACCTATGAGGCAGCAAGTGAACAGTCGGTTCTCTCCCCCCCCCCCCTTCTCCCCAATTGTATTTGGCCAACTACCTTATTTTCCAAGCCATCTCGGTCGCTGCTCCACCCCCTCTGCCGATCCGGGGAGGGCTGCAGACTACCACATGCTTCCTCCAATATACTATGTGGAGTTGCCAGCCGCTTCTTTTCTCCTGACATTGGGGAGTTTCGCCTGGGGGACGTAGTGCATGGGAGGATCACACTACCCCCCCCCCCCCAGTTCCCCCTCCCCCCCGAACAGGCGCCCTGACCGACCAAAGGAGGTGCTAGTGCAGATCCCTTTGTTGGTATGTAATGGAATAGCCAACTACGCTACCCAGATGCCCCTGTGAACAGTCAGTTCTTAAAGTTGATGTGTTGGAAGCAGGAAAAATGGGCAAGCGAAAGGATCTGAGCAAATTTGACAAGTGCGAAATTGTGATGGCTAGACGACTGAGTCAGAGCATCTCCAAAACGGCAAGTCTTGTGGGGTGATCCCGGCATGTGGAGGTCAGTACCTACCAAAAATGGTCCAAGAATGGACAACCACTGCACTGGTGACAGAGTCATGGACGCCCAAGGCTCATTGATGCGTGTGGGGTGCAAGGGCTAGCCCACGTGGTCCGATCCCACAAAAGAGCTACTGTAGCTCAAATTGCTGAAAAACTTAATGCTGGCTATGATAGGTGTCAAGACACAGTGCATTGCAGCTCGCTGCATATGGGGCCGCTTAACCGCAGACCAGTCAAGAGTGCCTATGATGACCCCAGTCCACTGCCGAAAGCACCTACAATGGGCATGTGAGCATCAGAACTGGACCTTGTAACAATGGAAGAAGGTGGCCTGGTCTGATGAATCACATTTTCTTTTACATCATGTGGACGGCTGGGTGCGTGTGCGTTGTTTGCCTGGGGAAGAAATGGCACGAGGATGCACTATGGGAAGAAGGCAAGCTGGCGGAGGCAGCATGATGCTCTGGGCAATGTTCTGCTGGGAAGCCTTGGGTCCTGGCATTCATGTGGGTGTTACTTTGACACGTACCTAAACTTTGTTGCAGACCAGGTACACCCCTTCATGGCAACGGTATTGCTTGATGGCAGTGGCCTCTTTCAACAGGATAATACGATCTGCCACACTGCAAAAATTATTCAGGAATGGGCTGAGGAACATGACAGAGTTCAATGTGTTGCCTTGGCCTCCAGATTCCCCAGCTCTCAATCCGATCGAGCATCTGTGGGATGTGCTGGGAAAACAAGTCCGACCCACGGAGGCTCCATCTTGCAACTTACAGGACTTAAAGGATCTGCTGCTAACGTCTTGGTGCCAGATACCAGAGGACACCATCAGAGGTCTTGTGGACTCCATGACTCAACGGGTCAGAGCTGTTTTGGTGACAGGAGGGGGACCTACACAATATTTGGCAGGTGGTTTTAATGTTTTGACTGATTGGTGTATGTTAACAGACAGCAACAATTTACAGACACATGGCTTGAGAACTCCAACAGGACTAAATTGCAAGACTGTACACAAAGATGTGCATTGTGATTCAGATGTGTGTTCTCAGTGGTAAAGGCTTTCCCTTGCCCGCTGATCAGTGTCAAACCTGTGTACTCCCCAGCGCATGCTGCTGCAGGACCTGCATGACAGCCACATCTGTAACTCTTTGTTGGTGGCTGAGAGCGAGGAGGACATCTGGAAGAACGAGTCTCTCTACAGGCAGCGTCTGACCAATTCTGATGGTTGGTGAATCAACTCTTAAAAGACCACATGAAATTGAAAATGTTGAAATTGAAATTTTACCACTTTTGTGTGCACCAGGTTCTCTTTTGTCTACCATTATGTTCCAACACAATCACAAAAGAATTGCCCTTTTTAATTGTGTCTAAATAATCCTGTGTTTTCTCTTTCTTGAAAAGGCATCAGGTTTATTGTTACATCACTTTGCACGTCTGGGTGGGCATCAAGAAAATTGCCAAGTAGTAATTTGACTTGAATTTCCCCTCCCTTCCGCCACCTTATAAAAATCTACAAGTATGTGTCCGCACTGTGTAATATCAGCATCGCAAGTTGCATCTTTGGCTGTTCAGATCCCATAAAACATGTTTGGCGTTCATTCACTTTGAGGAGTGGAGGTGTTTATGAAAGTTGTCGCCTTTGCAGCCAGCATTTTAGTGTGGGCTACTTTACCAACTGTGTACTGGTAATGACAGGCTTTGTCGTATTTGTTCCCTGAGGTAAACTGCAGTCTCATCGGCGTACATGGTAGAACGTTAGAATGTCAGTCAAATTGACCTCCCACCACTTATTAAACCCCAAAAGTGGTTCTGTTTCCTGTTGAACTGCGTCACATCGTGGAAGCTGATGCCATTTCATGTGGTCTTTGAACAAGTGCTGGTCCCGTTAGCTGGAGTCATGGGTTATTCATATGCACTGCTCAAAAAAATAAAGGGAACACATAAGCAATGCAATGTAGCTCCAAGTCAATCACACTTTTGAGATATCAACCTGTCCAGTTAGGAAGCAACACTGATTTGTGAATCAATTTCACCTGTTGGTAAATTGTCTAATTTCCACCAGGTGGAAATTAGACAATTTGCAAGACAACCCCTATAAAAGGAATGGATTTGCAGG
This sequence comes from Lampris incognitus, assembly GCF_029633865.1. Classification (NCBI taxonomy): domain Eukaryota; kingdom Metazoa; phylum Chordata; class Actinopteri; order Lampriformes; family Lampridae; genus Lampris; species Lampris incognitus. The sequence continues at coordinate 80,471 of NW_026611192.1, read as the reverse complement.
TGGTGGCCACAGACCATTTGCCTGTCCTCATCTTTTCTGGCCGATCTTTGGTTAGTTTTTCATTTTGCTAGTGCCCTCACCACTAGAGGTGGCATGAGGCGGTATCTGTAACCTACAGAAGTTGCTCAGGTAGTGCAGCTCATCCAGGATGGCACATCAATGCGTGCTGTGGCAAGAAGATTTGATGTGTCTCCCAGCACAGTGTCCAGAGCATGGAGGAGGTACCAGGAGACAGGCCAGTACACCAGGAGACGTGGAGGGGGCCGTAGGAGGACAACAACCCCACAGCAGGACCGCTATCTGGTCCTTTGTGCAAGGAGGAACAGGAGGAGCACTGCCGGAGCCCTACAAAACGACCTTCAACAGGCCACTAATGTGCAGGTTTCTGCTCAAACAGTGAGAAACAGAATGCATGAGGATGGTATGAGGGCCCGACGTCCACAATTGGGGCCTGTGCTCACAGCCCAACACCGTGCAGCCCGATTGACCTTTGCCAGAGAACATCTTGGTTGGCAGATTCGCCATTGGCGCCCTGTGCTCTTCACAGATGAGAGCAGGTTCACACTGAACACATGTGACAGACGTGAGAGAGTCTGGAGACGCTGTGGAGAACGTTCTGCTGCCTACAACATCCTCCAGCATGACCGGTTTGCCGGTGGGTCAGTGATGGTCTGGGGAGGCATATCCTTGGAGGGCCGCACAGACCTCTACGTGCTAGCCAGAGGTACCATGACTGCCATTAGGTACCGGGATGAGATCCTCAGACCCATTGTCAGACCATATGCTGGTGCAGTGGGCCCTGGGTTCCTGCTCATGCATGACAATGCTCGTCCTCATGTGGCCAGAGTGTGTCAGCAGTTCTTGTATGTCGAGGGCATTGATGCTATGGACTGGCCTGCACGTTCCCCAGACCTGAATCCAATCGAGCACCTCTGGGACATCATGTCTCGTACCATCCACCAACGCGATGTCGCACCACAGACTGTCCAGGAGTTGACCGATGCCCTGATCCAGGTCTGAGAGGAGATCCCTCAGGAGACCATCCGTCGTCTCATCAGGAGCATGCCCAGACGTTGTAGGGAGTGCATACAGGCACGTGGAGGTCACACACACTACTGAGCCTCATTTTGAATCGTCTTGAAGAATTTCCACAGAAGTTGGATCAGCCTATGTTCTCATTTTCCACTTTGATTTTGAGTATTATTCTGAATCCAGACCTTAATGGGCTAATGATTTTGATTTCCATTGATCATTCTTAGGTTATTTTGCTCTAAACACATTCCTCTGTCTAATAAATAAAGATTTTCAGCTGAAATATTTCATTCATCGAGGTCTATATTGTGTTTTTAGGTGTTCCCTTTATTTTTTTGAGCAGTATATTTGAAACGGAGAACTTCCCCTAGACTTGTTTGCAAATCTTCTAAACTTGCATGCAAATCCTTAGCAGAACAAGGTTCTGTTTTATGTAAGCTGACTGTGAGCCCTCTGCTGTCACTGTGTTAATGTGGACAGTCAACAGACGGCCAGGGTTAAGAGTGGTGAAATGTATACAGGATGAATGGGAAGAGTAGCCATGACAACCCAGTGAAACATCTCTTATAGTGGAGCCATAAACAGGAATAATCATTAGATTTTTTTGACAGCAGCCATTGAACCAGAATTACCAGTTTAGATTAACATAACTGTCATTGATTGTTTAGCACCAGTGTCTATATATGAATTGGTCCTGCCAAGGGGGAGGAAACCACAGGTTTGAGTCTGACTGATTCAACATTTGTGTGTTGAACTGTATGTGTCCACGGAAGCATTATGTTTCTCATCTGATGTCATACTGAATATGCCTCTCTTTATAATTGTAGCTGTAAACAACTGAGTCTCTCTCTCTCTCTATCTGTCTCTGTCTCTCTGTCCCCCCCCCCCACAGACTACAGTGCAGAGGAGAGCTACCAACCCAGAGACTACCTGGCTGCCACCATGCAGTTCGTCCCGGGCCACTTTGCCTGTGACGTGGTGTGGAGCACCATCATTCACATCCACCCACGCCTCAAGATGGGGCCCAACATGGGTGTGTCCAGGGGTGAGTGGCAGTTTGGATAATGGGTCATAGTTTTTGTGTTCTTTAACAATAGGTTCAGTCCCAAAATGGTTATTAGGTTCATTTTAGGACAATTTTAGAACAGAGAAAACTACTGTACACACCCTCTTTGCCATGCCATCCTGACTTAACACATCATTAAACAAGACCAGGTCAAAACCCAGTTTATGGCTGGACTGTGTATGGGCAATGTTTGAAATTGTGGCCAGTTTGTTACAGGGATGGTAGTGTCTATAATGTGAATTCCTGGATATTAAATGTTAATTTGTAGTTTTCTGTAGTGGCCCCAGTAATATTTGTTGTGTACTGAAGTGGCGTATCACTTGACATGGTTAAGTTATGTTCGAGTAAAAAAAAGGTTTCAGGCCATCGGTGAGCATCTGTGGCCCTAGTTTTTGCGGTGTGTACCACACCGTTGGCCCTGGTCGGACCCCTGTTGGCAGCTGTTCAGCCGTATATGGGCATGATGGGTTGTGGAGTTGTGGTATGGTATAGTGTATGGGCAATATAGTATGTAAGCAATATGGTATAATATATGGGCATAGGTTGCTGATTATTCAACCATAACAAAACTCTGTGTAGTAGTGACATACCTGTTGTGCATACATGCTTGTCTCCAATGTTCTGTTGTTGTTCCATTAATTTCTTCTGTTTTTTCTTTTTTCTTTTTTTTGTGCTTTGTTTTCTTTCTTTTTTTGTGTGTGAGTGATGTATTCAAGTGCTAGAAGCTGCTGTGAACTGGAGTCAAATTCCTCATGCGCAAAAGCACACTTGGCCAATGAAATTGATTCTGATTCTTGCAGCTGAATTTAAGGGCCCAGACACACCAAATGGACATCAGAGAACTAGCGGCGATGAAGGCCGACTTTTGCGTCGCCTCACCTCGCCTGCGTCTGAGCCAAAAAGTATTACTTGAGCAAACTGCAAAGACTACAGCCAACTAGCATGTACGTTCTGCACCTGCGTGAGAGGAAATAACTCTCCATACCAGCAGGGGGCGGTAGTCTGTATTTGTCCTCCAAAATTTGAAACTGGAAGACCCAGGACTGCGGATATACAAACGGTAAACAAATCAGCATTTGCTTACCATTTTCACTCAACTCTCGCTCACTACAGACGGTGTGGCGCTATACTACTTCTAATCACTACAGACGGTGTGGTGCTATACTACTTCTAATCACTACAGACAGTGTGGTGATTTTCTACTTCTAATCACTACAGACGGTGTGGTGATATACTACTTCTAATCACTACAGACGGTGTGGTGATATACTACTTCTAATCATTACAGACGGTGTGGTGATATACTACTTCTAATCACTACAGACGGTGTGGTGATATACTACTTCTAATGGAGAACATGTCTGATAAAAACTTGCATATGACACTGGCGTGGTCAGCCCCTGGTCTTTTGGCTGTGGAAGAAGAAAGGGAGAGGTGGAGGCGCAAAATAAGGAGAAATGGGTGAAATCATGGCTATTGCAGCGACAGGCTCAAGGGGCTTTCCTGAACCCGCGTTGAGAGCTGGAGATAAATGAAACCTCCGATTTTAAAAATTCCGCTCGGCTCTTTCCTGTTCAGTGCCTTCTGTGTGGCCTCTTGACTTTATCGTTTGCTTGCTTTTGTAACTTCCGTTTCTCTTCTCGTGCACTGATTTGCTAGGCTGAACAGCCAATCAGAGTGATCTCTCACCGACGGGCTCCGCCGCCGATCAAACATGCTGAATTGGCCGAAAAGCTGCCGACGGGGGTCCGACTAGTGCCAACAGTGCGGGACACACTGCACAAACTAGGGCCACAGACGCTCACCAATGGCCCGACATTGGCCGACAGCCGACCGTCGGCCTGGTGTGTCATGGCCTTAAATCACCTCTTCAGTCTCAACTGACTGCAGGTGTCCTCATCCAGCAATCCAGTGGCATAACAACCGAAAACAAGGATCCGTTTCATGTGCAGATTGCCGTGACTATTAACTGGAGTTACAGTGGCCGTATTAGTCACAGAGGACTGGGGAATAGTCACAACCACAGCATGGAAGATGGCGACACATATACTCATGAATGAAACAATAGTGTCTTGTGTTACGTCTCTCTTCACGAGCAGTCCTGTTGATGAAGCAGTGGAGCTAGTCCATATGAAATTACAAAACAGTTCCACCCTTGACACTGATCAAATGTGTCTGCTCCTGTGTCTTGTGTGTCCTCCCTGAACTCCACACAACAGTCTTCCTTCTTCAACTTACACCATTTGATCCTTGGCTCTGCCTTCACTCTCTTCCTCTTCTTGGTCTCCAAAGTCATCCTACAGACCACCATCCGATGCTGCCTAGCTACGTTCTCCCCTGTCACCACCTTGCAGTCTCCAATCCCTTTCAGATAGCGCCTTCTACATAAGATATAGTCCACCTGTGTGCACTTTCCTCCACTCTTGTACGTCACCCTGTGTTCCTCCCTCTTCTTGAAATATGTATTCACCACAGCCATTTCCATCCTTTTCACAAAGTCCACCGCCATCTGTCCTTCCACATTTCTCTCCTTGACACCATACCTACCCATCACCTCCTCATCACCTCTGTTCCCTTCACCAACATGTCCATTGAAGTCCACTCCAATCACCACTCTCTCCTCCTTGGGCACCCTCTCCACCACTTCATCCAACTCACTCCAGAATTCTCCTTTCTCTTCCATCTCACACCCAACTTGTGGGGCATATGCGCTGATAACATTCATCATCACACCTTCGATTTCCAGCTTCATACTCATCACTCTGTCTGACACTCTCTTCACCTCCAACACGCTTTTGACATACTCTTCCTTCAGACTTACCCCTACCCCATTACTTCTCCTAGCCCCACCATGGTAGAAGAGTTTGAACCCTCCTCCGATACTCCTGGCCTTACTCCCCTTCCACCTGGTCTCTTGCACACACAGTATGCCTACCTTTCTTCTCTCCATCATATCAGCCAGCTCTCTCCCTCTACCAGTCATAGTGCCAACATTCAAAGTTCTGACTCTCACCTCCACACTCCTACCCTTCCTCCTCTCTCGCTGCCTCTGGACATGCCTTCTCCCTCTCCTTCTCCTTCGCCCAATGGTAGCATAGTTTCCACCGGCACCCTGTTGGCCAATGGTACCGGTGGTGGTCTTGGTAACTCGGGCTTCGATTGATCCGGTATGGAAATCTGATTTATGATCCGCATATTTGATTTGGCAAAGACTTTACGCTGGATGCCCTTCCTGACACAACCCTCCCCATTTATCTGGGTTTGGGACCGGCACTAAGAATGCGCTGGCTTGTGCGTCCTCAGTGGCTGGCTTATTGTGATAGTCTTATACCATGCAGTTCAGTGTCTCTCCCTCCACAGCAGTGTGGATTCTGTTGATGCAGTTGTTGTGTTTGTCTTGTAAATTCACTTAATCTGCTGATGTTTTTTTCTTTTCCCCTCCTCATGACAGCCATCCAGGCCCTGCGGTCTGTGCTGAATTCCTTCTGCGTAGTCAACAGGAAGAACATGTTCGTCTACCAGGAGCGCACAACCAAATCAGTCTTCTACCTCAGGTCAGCCTGGTCTCCAGCTAGCCCACACACCCACCCTCTGCCTTCATACGCCGAACTTTAAAACACTTGTGTTATTTGTGTGTGTATGTGTGTGTGTATGTGTGTGTGTGCTTATTGAACTATACTCATGAGGTCCAATCTGAGTTTTTAATCATAAAAGTGATGACACCGTTTGCAAATTGAGGACATTTGGACCAGTCCTGACTTGAAAGGTCTGTTTTGGGATCAGGACTTGGGTCTTGGGTTCGAGGCTCGGGGATGAGCATAACCAGTGGGTGGGACGATTCACACATGTTGCGGTTTGATCCGTGTCAGGACTCAGGGTCAGGATGTGGATTCAGTACGACACAGTGGACGTCTTGGTGAGCAGGAGACAAAACACCGCTGCAGGTCTCTAGTTTCATTTATTTTAAGAATCAGGGCCAACATGCTGATATTATCAAGACACGTATTCACACGTAATCCAAGTGCACAAGTTCTAACAACATGTTGTGCCATCTTTTCTTGTTGTGTAACACAACTGCTTTACTTTAAGACTTTAACCTTTAAAAACTATTAGAATGACCAAGGCGGTCATTGTGACCGTTTTGGATTTTCAAAGTTTAATAACTTGGTGGGGAAAAAGATACGGACCTGCCGCTTCTTGAAACTGCATGTATTTGCATTAAAATGAGTTTTAGATCAACTGCACAAAAGAAGTTATGATAAGATCTACCTAAAACCACCATGAGCGGCAACATGACGGCGGCTAATTTGTGCGTCATTGTGTGCGTCATGTCAGTATTTATGACGTGTGTTGGTCGCGTCATTTCCTTCACAACGTTCAGTTCTCTTTTTTTTATTTCCCCATGTCGTGTTTTATAGCCTTGTTACGTTTGTTGGATCAGCAACGTGTGTTTTCCGTCTTGGTGTTCAGGTGTTATGTCCAACGTGTCTGGCTACAGACGCCGTTACAAACGCACCATGACTACCACCGAGGCGCCGCAGTATTTACAGGCGCTGGACAGCCGCCATTTTAAATTGTTAGAAAAATAGCATTGAAACGATCACGGATGTGTTGACTCGCTAGCCCGTTGGCTAACGGGTCGCACCCTTTAGTCGACGGGTTAGCGCAGTCGCCCTGGTGCGGCAGTGGGAGACCCGGTTTCGCGTCCTGGCTGTGGCGGATTCCCGGCTGCCTCCTGAATTTGCTACAGTATTATAGTTGTTAAAATGTTAATTTTGGTGTCAGTTGTTTCCTAACAGACACACTAACATATGTAATGCATTAACATCTTACCTGGGTGTTTATACACAGCAATTGCCCCCCTGGGGACAAATAAAAACCTGCTTTGACTTTGACTTAACTGGCAGTCATTTTGACCGCCTGTGGTCGTTTTAGGTAGGAGTGAAGCCCCTCGTAATTACACACGGTCTCGCGAAACGGGGAGTGTCTCGAACCGTGACGACCATATCGAATGAGTCGGGATTCGATCCAGTATCTTCCCACCCCTAGCTTTGTGTGTGTGCTACCAAGCTTCATTGGTCTGTACCACGGAAGTGAATCGACGTTGTTTTCGCCACCAAAGCCAGTAACCCACAATGTCCACCCAGCCTACCTGTCCTCACAAGGATCTGGGGTGGCCGTAGCATGGTAACCCAGGAAAGAACCCTCTGCACCTTAACAGACCATTTGACCAGAACGACATAACTCCATCAGTATAATGTATATAACCTGACTTTGATGCTGAGCTGCTTGTTTGTTTCCTCCATTTACATGACGTGTGCAACTAAGGACGGGAGTTTGATTGACTCTGTAGTGTGACAGTACATGGTAGTTAGGGCTGCAACTAACGATTATTTTGGTAGTCGACTAATCTGTCGATTATTGTTTCGATTAGTCGACTAATCTAACGATTATTTATTTCACACCCTCCATCTCTGCTTCCTGAGGGCGCGGATCCTCATCCGGGCTCCAGTGCACGTTTTACCTCACATGCTTAAGTCTGCACACTTGTGAATGTCGCCCTGTGTCTCTCTGCCTTAACATAACATGATCCCATAGCGAATTAAAATAATAACTCATGGAACATTTGAATTTGGAACTTGTTTTGGAGCTACTTGTTTAATCAAATGCATCATCAATCATAATTAAAACTAAATAAATACATTAAATAATACAAATGAAAGTAAATGCATTATCAATCATAATAAAAACAAAATAAATAAATTAAATCATACAAATTAAAGTGCAAGTCAAAACGTAAAGATAATGCGCAAATAATGTTTTAAAAGTAACTCAAAATAGCAGCCTCTGCCCCAGCACCGCGGTTCTGATGGGGCTGTTAACCTGGTCCAGGAGGGGGACGTGGATCCACTCACTAGGCTCCACCATCTCCAACAGGAGGGGAGAATGAGTCAGCTCAGACAGACTTGTAGGTCTTTTGTTTGCTGTGTGTGAGTGAGAGGAGCTGTATGTGTGTATATGTGTGTCTTACTCTGATCTCCTGCAGTTCATAAACACTTTAAATTGCAGTGCAGGAACGTGAGCATGTCGACGTGCTCTGGAGTGAGGCTGGCTCTTTTCTTTGAGGCGATGTTCCCAGCTGCTGAGAAGAGACGCTCAGAGGGAGTAGAAGTAGCTGGAATACACAAAAACCATTTGGCTTGTGATGCAAGGGTTGGATACTTTGCCTCATTCAATTTCCACCAAGACAGGGGACTCTGTCTTTGAGAGGGGCTGCTCTCCGAAGTACGTCAGCACTTCATTACTGATCGCTTGGTTGCGCGCATCCTGTTCATCATTGGTCTCACTGTCACTGGCTGTTGAGTCACATCCAAGCAGTGAATCGAGAGCTGAAACAGACCTATTTGTAGTTCCCTCAGCTGAGTCTGTGGCATCCTTGTCAGCTGATGCTGCTGTGGCTTCTTCATTCCCACTGGTGTGCTGGTTATTCACAGTACTCCCATCCTTGGACTGTGGGGCCAGAGCTTGTACTTTATTCTGAACACTGAACCTCTCCTCTGGTGTCAGGAATTTCAGTTTTCGAAATCGTGGGTCTAGTGCAGCTGCAATGATCTGTTTGCTTGGGTCATCATCTGTGATGGTGACCTCTCTTGACCAGCGTGCAGTGGTCTCCTCTGAAGCAGCCGCCTGGAAGGCCTGCACAGGAGCTGTATCATAGGCAGTGTGGGTGGACTTCAAAAGCCCTCTGACTAGTGGAGGCAGGGCGGAGACTGTCACATAGCTTTCACCACTCAAGTAGACAGTGGCACATTCAAAGGCCTGGAGAGCTTTGACCAGTTCATCTAGCAGGGTCCACTGATCAGCTTTGAGGTCTAGGTATTGTTTCCCTCTCTGTGTTACTGCCGGGTCAGACAGAGTCGCAGTCAGTGGCCATCTCTGTTCCAGCATGCGAGTCACCATATAATAGGTGCTGTTCCACCTGGTAGAGACATCTTGGACAAGTTTGTGTTCCGGGGTCCCCATCTGTTTCTGCTTTGTCTTAAGCTTGCTTGAAGCCAGTTCGCTCCTTTTCAAGTGCTCGACGAGACACCTCGCTGCTCCCAGTGCTTTACTGATCTGAGGGTGTTTCAGTGCACGATTGATCACCAACTGTAAAGTGTGGCCTGCACAGCGGATAGACACCCACCCATGTTTTTCCTGCAAGATGTTTGCAGCCAGTACGACATTGGAGCCATTGTCATGAACAACTGCCACAATCTTGCTTGGAGGGATCTCAAACCTTTCCACAGCCTGCTCAATCCATGCAGCAATGTTGGGTCCAGTGTGCCGTTCTTCGAGTGGCATGGTTGTAAGGCAGAAGCTAGTGAGCTCCCAGTCATCACTTATAAAGTGACAGGTGATGCCAAGATATGCCTCTGTCGCGACACTGGTCCAGGCATCAGTTGTCAGGGCAATCTTGTTCTTGGTTGCTTTAAGAGCATCTTTAACCTTACCAAAAGTAGCTTCATACTTTCCCTCCATAAGCTTAGTAAAATGAGTTCTGGAAGGTAAGGTGTAACCTGGATGGAATGTGGTGACCATCTGCTTAAATCCCCCATCTTCAACCATGGATATTGGTCTCATGTCATTGACGAGCATGTTGAGGATGCTCTCTGTTAAGACTCCAGCCATTTGAGGGGTGCATGAGCCTCTCTTCAGGATGAACTCATCCACACGCCTTTGCTTAGTACTAAAATAAAAAGAGAACAAAACAGAAAGCTGTATTAATTATCATCACAAGTTGTAGGCTATGGTATCAGTTTATCTTAGTGTACTGCCTAATACCAATTAAACCATTTAAATGAATAAATATCTTACAACTGAATTATTGATATGCTCCAACCCAGTCTAACTAGCTAACGCTACGACAAGCTACAGCTGATTAGAGCGCACTGGGAAAGCTAGTTGACTGTCTAGGCTACAGACAGCTCACGTTAGCACCGTGTCGTGTTTTTGCAGACTGCAGATTGACTAGCTAAGTAAGATAGCTAGCTAATGTTAGATGGTGCTAACGTTCCCCGTCTCTGCAGTCTTGCCTGCGCTTTAGCCCAAAAAGTTAAATTTTTTTCAACTGAAAAAAAAGAAACCTAGAGCCCATAGCTTAAGTTACTGCAGAGTCAGTGAATGTTAGAACTCGTTAACATTTAGCTAACGTTAGCAATCTTAACTTAGCTAGTTAATACTCCAGTCTGCAAAAACACGACACTCGGTGATAAATGACGGAGCTAAACAACTCTAAGCTGTAGTGTGCTATGCTGCAAGCTTGGTGCTGTTTAGCTAATGTTACATACAGCTCGTTGGTGGATACGCAGAATCCACATAACTGAAATAGCGTTCGCTTAGCAAGCATCACCCTTGAGACGTTCTGTTTTCCAACATGTAACTTAAGCTAACGTAAACATTACGATACTGTGGCTAACTAGCTAAACTTACCCATGATCCGAAGTAGCAATCATCGTGGCTCCAGGGTGCTTGCGTTTCAAATGCTCGTGCATCGCCGTAGTGCTGCTGTGGAATGCCAATTCGGCTTTGCATATTCTGCATTTAACTGACTTCTTTGGCTTGTCATCTGTGAAATACTCCCAGACTTTTGATAGTCTCGGTCTCGCTGGTTTTTGCTCTTCATTAGCCTCATTCGCTCTCCTTTCCGCCATCGTTCATACGCTTTCTTCTTCTCTTCGTCGTTCATGCAAAATGCAGTTATATCAGACGATGGAAGCGATACTGCCCCCAGCACTTCCTATAGGGCATTGCAGTTTTAAATGAACATTTGTGCGGTTTTGAGTTAACGTTACTGGCTCTGATTGTTTTTATACGACGCGTCGAAGCTAAAATTCTGCGTCGACGACTTTTTATGATCGACGTCGTCGATTATGTCGACTAATCGTTGCAGCCCCAAGGTAGTGTGACAGTACATGGTAGGAACCTCAGTGCCCTGAGTTGTCCCTGTTCCTCCCCCCCAGGCTCTGTGAGACGTCCCAGACAGGGAAGTACTCAGACATGGACGGCACTCTCCACATGGTCCGCTCTGTTGGGCTTGCCCGGAGTCAGGAACCCTTAAACTCAGAGGACGTCACAGTAAGATCACTGGACATGTGTTTTGACACCTGGCTCTCGCTGCAAGTATTCCAGGTGTAACTGAATATGGTAATACTGTTTCATTATGTCATACTGAGATAGTATTACTGTTTCATTATGTCATACTGAAATAGTATTGCTGTTTTATTGTCATACTGAAATAGTGTTACTGTTTCATGATGTCATACTGAAATAGTATTGCTGTTTCATTGTCATACTGGAATAGTGTTACTGTTTCATGATGTCATACTGGAATAGTGTTACTGTTTCATGATATCATACTGAAATAGTATTACTGTTTCATTATGTCATACTGAAATAGTATTACTGTTGCATGATGTCATACTGAAATAGTATTACTATTTCATTATATCATCAGCAAAGATTTAAAAATGTTCAGAAATAATCGAGAAAGTTTCACCTTTGGATTAGCAATATGTCACATTGTTAAAGTGTTTGGGTGTCTGGGTGGCGTAGTGGTCTATTCTGTTGCCTATCAACATGGGGATCGCCAGTTCAAATCCCCGTGTTACCTCCATCTTGGTCGGACGTGCCTACAGATACAATTGGCCGTGTCTGTGGGTGGGAAGCCGGATGTGGGTATGTGTCCTGGTCGCTGCACTAGCACCTCCGCTGGTCGGTCGGGGCGCCTGTTTGGGGGGGGGGACTGGGGGGAATAGCGTGATCCTCCCATGTGCTACGTCCCCCTGGTGAAACTCCTCACTGTCGGGTGAAAAGAAGCGGCTGGCGACTCCACATGTATCGGAGGAGGCATGTGGTAGTCTGCAGCCCTCCCTGGATCAGCAGAGGGGGTGGATCAGTGACCGAGACGGCTCGGAAGAGTGGGGTAATTGGCCAAGTACAATTGGGGAGAAAAAGGGGGGAAAATCGTTGATGTGTCGTTTTCTACTGTGTCAGTGTGTGTTTTTGTTAACTGTTTTTCTTCTTGAAAATGTCGCGTGTGTCAGAATGGGTGCAGCGGCTGTGTTTCCTGATGTAAACGTGTGCATGCTGCGGTGGGCAGATATTACCCTGCGCTGCTGATGTAAATTAACAGTGAATTACTTCTGTTGTTGTAGTTTGTATTTTACTATTAATACACCAGATGTACACACATGTTATGTTATGAGATGAGCCATCACTGACCATCACAAAGTAAACTGATGGTGTCTTATACTTGGTACCTTTTGGACACATAATGTTTTTCTCTTTGTACAAATTAGACAGTTTTTAATTAAGTACTTTTACAGTATTATGTATATTTTCATGGGTTACTATGAAGAGAAATACACAGAAATACACCATTATCATCTGAAGTCAGTTTATTTGTAGGACATGCTAGTTTATCCACTGTTTACTGTAGCAATGAGAGGTACATTCATAATATTATATGTACTGAGACTCCACTCCCACTCACTGTCTATCTATCTATCTATCTATCTATCTATCTATCTATCTATCTATCTATCTATCTATCTATCTATCTATCTATCTATCTATCTATCTATCTATCTATCTATCTATCTATCTATCTATCTGTCTGTCTGTCTGTCTGTCTGTCTGTCTGTCTGTCTGTCTGATTCACTGTCTGTCTGTCTTTTTGACTGACTGTCTGTCTGTCTGTGTGTCTGTCTGACTGACTCGCTGTCGTTCTATCTATCCACTGATTGATTGATATGTATCGTGTATTGATCTGTCTCTCCCTCCCACCCTACTCAGGGTTCGAGGTCTTCTCTTGAGGGTTCTCGGCCTGTTGGACAGGTGGACAAACACATCCTGCTGCTGGTGCACGGAGTGGGAAACGCCGGTAAGGTAGAAGAGGGACTTCTTACCAGCTGGAACATTAGATGCGGGCCATAGTGCTTTCTTCAGCCCTCTAGGGGGCAGTGTTGTACCAGGAGCCTCTGCCTCGCCTGATCAGAAACACAAGTCAGCCTGTCTCAGCCCAAGAGGGACTCATTCAGAGTCTTCTCATGTCCGTTCTCCTGTTCATAGATATTGTTTGTTTTGTTGCTTAAGTTGAAGTGTTTTCAAAGTGTGTTTGGTCATGCTTTTTTGGTAGGTGGACAAGAGAAGGTTCGAGCCACGACACATGATACATTAAAATGTATAAAGATGCCGAAGAGAGAGACAGCTTAGTGTTATAACGCTACTTCAGTAACATAAATCAAATATGTTGAAGTAAAGAGCAGACTGACTTCAGCCAAGCCCCACCCAAATTTTGTAGCACTGACCAAACTATCTCTAAACCTGGTCTGTGAGCCTGTAAACCCCGCTGACATGCTGTTACCATCTCTTCAGGTCAGGAGATCACAGACGAGCTGGTCAAGGTGCTGCGTAAGCGTCTAGACGAGACCACCCTGGACATCATCACAGTCATGCTGGTCCGAAACTGCAAGCTGACCCCAGCTGATGTGGAGGTAAATCCTCTCAGCTTATCCAGGCCCTGCACATTTCAGACCACAGCCTGGGCGTGGTGTTTAGGGGGAAACATTTTGTTTTTGGATACACACACCTGATTTTTCAACCTGTATTCCCTGCTTGACTCACGTTCCTGCTCTTGAGCTGTCAGTTGATTTAGTGGTGGCAATGAATTCATTTTTGTTTTGTTTTTTTGCCTTCAGTCCAAAACCAGCACTTGTTGTTGCCATGTGTTGGCTGACTTCCGGCACGGGTGATCTTCCATAGATGAATTATTTTATCATTACTCCTCTTTGTGTTATTTAGTCTTATTGTCCTTAAACCCTCTCACAAAGCCCAATTTTACCCCACTCTTCCGAGCCATCCCGGTCTCTGCTCCACCCCCACTGCTGATCCTGGAGGGCTGCAGATTACCACATTCCTCCTCCCATACATATGGAGTCACCACCCGCTTCTTTTCACCTGACAGTGAGGAGTTTCACCAGGGGGACGTAACAGGTGAGAGGATCACACTATTCCCCCTAGTCCCCCCGCCCCGAACAGGCGCCCCGACCAACCAGAGGAGGCGCTAGTGCAGCGACCAGGACACATACCCACATCTGGCTTCCCACCTGCAGACGCAGCCAGTTGTGTCTGTAGGGCGCCCAACCAAGCCAGAAGTAACATGGGGATTCGAACCGCTGATCCCCGTGTTGGTAGGCAACAGAATAGACCACCACACTACCCAGATGCCCCACTGTTTTTGCCTTAGAAAAGTGCTATGTAAAGAAAGTTCTTCTTCTTCTTCTTCTTCTTCTTCTTCTTCTTCTTTTGAATTTTATGACGGTTGGCATCCATAAGTGTTGTATTACCGCCATCTGCTGGAATGTCCCTTGCCACTTCCATTCTGACACTGCCATGGCATGTGTGAAAAGGCGCAAGATGGGAACGTTCCTGAACATGGCAGCATGTGTGGACAGTGACGATCACTAGCGGGGCATGAAGGGCTCTCCCAGTAATTTACTTGGACTGAATGTGAAAGGCATTTAAGAAATACTCACCTCTCCCAAGATACCTACAGCGGATTTAAATCCAACGTATAATCAAGACTATCGTCCAAGTTATCGCCAATAACATTTTTTATATTTCTGACCAAACTATGATGTGGAATTTGTTTCAATACCTTCTTTGTTTAAGCACCTCCCATAAAACAGCTTAAAGGATCTTTTTGGTCAGAGAAAAGCTCGAAAATACAGAGGCCTTTCATTCTGTCTCCATCACCTTTTCATCCATCCAGCCAGCCATCCATCCATCCAAGCTCATAATAATAATAATAATAACATTAGTATTATGAAATCTCATTATAATGACTACAGTTAGCATGCTATGTTTGGATGCTGTTCACTGCTACGTGTTGCTGTAACTTCATTTCATTTGTACCAGTGATAAAGTATGGGGTGTTTTCAGACAAATGTGGGGTCTTTTCAGAAAAATGTGGGGTCTTTTCAGAAAAATGTGGGGTGTTTTCAGAATACAGCATTTTTTTGTTGTTTTGTGTTGCTGTTTTTTGGGTAGCTGCTGCTGCATACTGTAAAGGGAAGGCCATGGCATCAACATTGAAGTTCCTGGAGTTTCACTGGCAGTGGGGCCACACATGCTTAATGTCTGTGTACTCATGGTACTGTGTGTCATGTATGTTTTTCTTTCAGTTTATCCAGCCCTCCGGCTCTCCTGCCACGGAGATAATGGAGTTCAGTCTTCCACAGTACTGCCTGGCCTGGCTGCCTGCTGTTGCCCACTACCTCAGGCAGAACCTGCTCATCTTTTTGCATCTTCCCAAATACACTGACAGCAATACCGCACATCACTTCAAGGTAAAGTCCAGCTGGACTACTGCTGGCGCAGCTCCAGCACGTTGTCTCATGGGTACCGCTACACTTTGAAATGTTCTTTACTAAGCACTTGAACCAGTGTGGGGAGGAAAAAAATGCATCAGCAGTTTGTGTCAGTGACATTTTAACAACATCATCATCAGCATACACAGAAATACATGTATGCACACACTCTGACGCACAATTGTATGTTTCCCAAGCCAGTGTACGCATACAGCCAGGCTCAACCCTGACCCCTAATCCACGAGATGCATGATGCACACATGCCCTTATGAAGCCATGGGTCTCTTATCTCATTGTTGTTATTTCCTCCCATCAAAAAAACAATATAGACAGTTAAATACTTTATACGTGTGTTTAGGCAGAGTTCACAGGCTCTGCTCTTTCCTCTCATCAGTAAAGCAAACAGAATGTACGCTAGCCTTTCATACTCCATTCAGTGTTGTCTCTTGTTTCTGGGGATGACTCTCTTACACTAACCGGGGTTCATATGTCCCCTCTGCAGAAACACAAACGTTCTGTAGTCTACTGTGATGTTTGCGCTGCGTGTGGCCAGTCAGGGAAATGCACAGGAGATGTTTGAACAACGTTGGGCACGAAGGCCTTGGAGACAAAGCGCAGTTGGGTCTGATGAAGGCTAACATAGAGAGAGGTGATTCTGCTGGACAGACAGTCAATAAATATTACAGTAGAACAATGCTCCTGTATTGTCGGATGCAGGAGGCAGAGAAAAACAGACATGTTGCAGCTGATTTACTCCAACAACAAACAAGGTGTAGCAGCCTCTGTGGCTCATGTGATGTCAGCTCAGCAGATAACTGTCTGCACCCCTGTAAAAATAGGATGCCGGGACCAAAGCTAATGCAGGCAATCTGATGTATCACTACAGCAAACTGTATGGGAACACTTTTATATGCATGCTCAATAATCCAGGTAAGGAAATCACAGAAGATGAGTCAGTTCATCTGGACACGTTTGTAGAGAGAAACATTCCATCATCATCTAAGTGACCTCTTCAGTCTCAACTGACTGCGGGTATCCCACCCTTATAAACAATACAATGACTGCAGGTGTCCCCACCCTTATAAACAATACAGTGACTGCAGGTACCCCCACCCTTATAAACAATACAGTGACTGCAGGTATCCCACCCTTATAAACAATACAGTGACTGCAGGTATCCCACCCTTATAAACAATGCGGTGACTGCAGGTACCCCCACCCTTATAAACAATACAGTGACTGCAGGTACCCTCGCCCTTATAAACAATACAGTGATTGCAGGTACCCCCACCCTTATAAACAATACAGTGACTGCAGGTACCCCCACCCTTATAAACAATACAGTGATTGCAGGTACCCCCACCCTTATAAACAATACAGTGACTGCAGGTGTCCCACCCTTATAAACAATACAGTGACAGCAGGTGTCCCCACCCTTATAAACAATACAGTGACTGCAGGTACCCCCGCCCTTATAAACAATACAGTGACTGCAGGTACCCCCACCCTTATAAACATTACTGCGACTGCAGGTGTCCCACCCTTATAAACAATACAGTGACTGCAGGTACCCCCACCCTTATAAACAATACAGTGATTGCAGGTACCCCCACCCTTATAAACAATACAGTGACTGCAGGTACCCCCACCCTTATAAACAATACAGTCACTGCAGGTGTCCCACCCTTATAAACAATACAGTGACAGCAGGTGTCCCCACCCTTATAAACAATACAGTGACTGCAGGTACCCCCGCCCTTATAAACAATACAGTGACTGCAGGTGTCCCCACCCTTATAAACTATACAGTGACTGCGGGTACCCCCACCCTTATAAACAATACAGTGACTGCAGGTACCCCACCCTTATAAACAATACAGTGACTGCAGGTACCCCCACCCTTATAAACAGTACAGTGACTGCAGGTACCCCACCTTTATAAACAATACAGTGACTGCAGGTACCCCACCCTTATAAACAATACAGTGACTGCATGTCCCCACCCTTATAAACAATACAGTGACTGCAGGTACCCCACCCTTATAAACAATACAGTGACTGCAGGTATCCCACCCTTATAAACAATACAGTGACTGCAGGTACCCCCACCCTTGTAAACAATACAGTGACTGCAGGTACCCCCACCCTTGTAAACAATACAGTGGCATAACGACCGAAATGATCGGTATCATATGCAAATTGTCGTGAGCATTAACTAGAGTTACAGTGGTCATGTGTACTATCCACAGAGGATTGGGCAATAGTTGCAATCACATCATTGTCAGATGGTCATAGATGTACTATTAGCGCCCCCTAATGGTCGTTCCCTCTTCACATAGATGGCCTCCGACTCCCCGTTCAAACCAGCATTCTTCCCTATCAAGGATGTGCACTTCCTCATCCTGGAAAAAGTGGCCACTGTTCCAACACTCCCGCCACATACTGAATCACCACTGGTTTACGCTTACACAGCTGTTGTCCTTCTCTTCCCTTCGATGGGCTGGTGCACTGTTTGGGCGTCATCCTGGCTTTGACAAATGCCCAGTTAGGATAACCACACGTAATCAGGACCTGTGTAATGTGGGATTTCTCCCCTTCCCTGGCCGCTGTGTCAGTGGGGACGCTGTCAGCTTGGTGGTGCAGCGTCCTGATGACTCCTAGTTTGTGCTCCAGTGGATGATGCGAGTCAAATCTTAAGTACTGATCAGTTTGTGTTAGTTTATGCTAAACTTCAAATGTCCCCCTTCACCAATTGTAATTTCACAGTGTAAGAAGACTAACATGTCATTTTTCACATCCTCCCTGGTGAACTTGATGTGGTATCCACAGAGTTAATGTGGTCGGTGAAATGTGGTACGTCCTGAGATTTCATTTTAACCCAGGTGTCATCCACATACCTGAACCAATGGCTATGTGGTATCCCTGGATAGGACATCAGAGCCTCTTTTCCACTTGCTCCATGTAGAAGTTGGCCACTACAGGTGAGACAGGAGAACCCATAGTACACCCATGCCTTTGCCTATAGTGCTGCTCCCTGTATTTGAAGTATGTGGACTGAAGATGCAGCTTCAGGAGCAGACACACTTGGTCAGTGTTAAGGGTGGTCCTATTGCTAAGTGTGGGGTCGTTTTGTAATTGCATACGGACTACCTCCACTGCTTCATCAACAGGAACACACGTGAAGAGAGACATAGTATCATAAGAGACCATTGTTTCCTCCCCCTCCATGATGAAGTCCCTCACCTTATCCACAACATCCGTAGTGTTCTGAATGTGATGTTCAGTACTGCCTACCAACGGGTTAAGAATAGATGCCGGAAACTTAGAGATGTTATAGGTCACTGAGTTAATCATACTAACAATAGGCCATAATGGCACGTCCTATTTATGTATCTTAGGTAACCCATACAGACTAGGTGTAGCGCCCCCTGGGTATAATCTGTGGTACAAGATTCTGTCAATAGCATTGTCCTGTTCTAACATCTTCTATCACCTTTTTCTTGTAACCACTGCCTGGATCTCGTTTTAGGGGCTCATAAGTATTAATGTCGCTAAGTAACGTCATAAGTTTGTCATGATAGTCTGTCCGGTTTAATACTGCAGTGCATCTGCCTTTGTCTGCCGGAGGGATGATGACTCTCATCATCCACGGGAGTGCAAACTAGGAGTCATCAGGACACTGTACCACCAAGCTGACAACGTCCCCACTGACACAGCGGCCGACTGGGGAAGAGGAGAAATCCCACATTAAACAGGCCTGGTTAAGTGTGGTTATCCTAACTGGGCATTTGTCAAAACCAGGAAGACGCCCAAACAGTGCACCAGCCCATCAAACGGAGGAGAAGGACAACAGCTGTAAACCAGTGGTGATTCCCTATGTGGTGGGACTGTCGGAGTTGAGATGCGTATTTTCCAAACACTGCGTCTCAGTTGCTTTTAGAGCCCAAAACACGCTGCACCACAAGTTGGTCCACCCCAAGAATTGGGTCCCCAAGCACAAACAGAGCAATATAGTGTACGCTGTTAAATGCCAGGAGGATTGTCATGACTTGTACATTGGGGAAACCAAACAGATGCTGGCCAAGAGGATGACACAACACAGGAGAGCTAACACATCAGACCAGGACTCCACAGTCTACACTATCTACAGACCAGGACTCCCCAGTCTGCACCATCTACAGACCAGGACTCCACAGTCTACACCACCTACAGACCAGGACTCCCCAGTCTGCACCATCTACAGACCAGGACTCCACAGTCTACACCAGCTACAGACCAGGACTCCACAGTCTGCACCATCTACAGACCAGGACTCTACAGTCTCTACCATCTACAGACCAGGACTCCACAGTCCACACCATCTACAGGCCAATGGCCACTCTTTCAAGGATGAGGATGTGCACATCCTTGATAGGGAGAAACACTGGTTTGAATGGGGGGTCAAAGAGGCCATCTATGTGAAATACATGTTCCTGGAGAGACATCTGTGGGGGGACACTCCAGGCTCTAGCAGTCAGTTAAAGGTTGATTTTGAAAATAAATTATGTTTTGGGAAGAATAAGCAAGAAATACGATGAGTAAGTCTTCCTGTCAGTTTTGACAGTAAACAAAGTACACATCTTGGCCTGGCACTTTTTGAGTTAAATGATATGTGTTGTTGGAAATGTTTAATATACTTCAGCCTTATTAGTATTGTCTTTTATGAGAGCTACTGTTAATTTTTGTTATGATTGTGTTTACATGTGTGCTTCCAAGATTTTGCTATGTTCATAACTTACAAGCTCAGCAGGAGTAAAAAAAAAGACTTGATTATTGAAAATAAATTTTTTTATCCCCCCCCCGCTTCCCCCCCCCAATTGTACCTAGCCAATCACCCCACTCTCTGAGCCGTCCCAGTCGCTGCTCCACCCCCTCTGCTGATCCGGGGAGGGCTGCAGACTACCACATGCCTCCTCCCATACATGTGGAGTCACCAGCTGCTTCTTTTCACCTGACATTGAGGAGTTTCACCAGGGGGACGTAGCGCGTGGGAGGATCACGCTATTCCCTCCAGTTCCCCCTCCCCCCTGAACAGGCGCCCCGACTGACCAGAGGAGGCGCTAGTGCAGCGACCAGGACACATCCGGCTTCCCACCTGCAGACACGGTCAATTGTGTCTGTAGGGACGCCCGACCAAGCCAGAGGTAGCACGGGGATTCGAACCGGCGATCCCCGTGTTGGTAGGCAACAAAATGGACCACTACGTTACCCGAATGCCCCGAAAATCAAATTGAGCAAGCCTTCACTGTTGTTGAAATACACTGACTGCATTGATGTATTAACTCAAAAAACATCTGACATGAGCAACGTGCTCTGCAAAGAAGCAGCTTACACTGATGGACGACGGCGTGACGACACATGCAGCTCTTTTTAACAGTTCTGAAAGGAAAAATAATGAACCTGAGAGATGTCTTCTGCCCTGAGAGAGTGTAGCAAGGAATAAAGTCACTTTGACGTGTCTCATTATAGTGTACGAAATCAGCTCTTTTCCCAACAATGCTAACTTGTATGTCTGAAGTGTGCTGGGGCTGATTCTCTGTCCCTTGTCTCTCTCCAGCACTACTTCCATTTGAGCAGTGAACTTCCTGACGGTGATATCTACCTCTATAATAAGCCTGGGGGCCAGGGGACAGGAGGAAAAGGTAACCACATCCCCGCAGAACAGCTCACATGTGAGGCACCAGCTCTGACTCTCCTTCCCAGCACGTGGAACACATTCCTCTTCCCGGTGCCTCGCATGTATTTCTCAAGACTACATGACACAAAATAATGACATGTTGCAGTGTGAGTTGCTCACTGTATTGTACCCCAGTGTTTTCTACAGTATCAGGTACACTGTAATCTATGCCTGAATTCTGTGTGAATTAATTAAAACTTGAAATGATCATCCAGAACCGAACATTTTAACAATTTAATCCAAGTTGCGTAGCCGAGGTTAGAAAACCTTGACTGATGATTTGGTTCATGTATTTGGGGAAAGAGAATGCGTCACATTCTGCCATTGCCCAACAGCTACCACTAT
Organism: Lampris incognitus; assembly: GCF_029633865.1. NCBI lineage: Eukaryota > Metazoa > Chordata > Actinopteri > Lampriformes > Lampridae > Lampris > Lampris incognitus. Next base: position 58,900 of record NW_026611192.1, on the reverse strand, counting down.
GTTTGAGCAAGGCACTGAACCTCTAGCTGCTGATATAGACCTTATCGGTGGTCAGCAGTGGAGGAGCTTAAGGGTCGTACTGCTCAGCTTCTGGCCACGTGTAACTTAAATGCAAATGATTCTGAAGAATGGCATTGCTGAAGTACAGCACATGCTCAGTTGGTCCGAACTTGGATGGCTTTTCTCTTTCTATCGTTTGCAAGTGATTTCCCCCCTCAGGTGTTAGATAACTCTGCAGAGTCATTTTAATTTATTTTTTTTACCTCTGTAATCCTGTTATTGTTGTGCTGCTGACTTGGTGGTTGGTGGGGGGGGGGATGCAAGACGCTGACGTTTCCTTATTTACTGCACCCACATTACAAGCAGAACAAATTATTCATTGCCTCTTTGGAATATCTCAAAATACTAAGATGATCCCCTTGTTGTGTAGGAACACTGTGCTTTTCTCTTTGACTAGCAGGAGTGCGTTTATTCTTCTGAAGGTTCTGTCTTTCACCATCATGCTCTGCTAAGTAAACGGCACTGTCATCGGCAAAAGTCTTGTATGTGTACAAGTGAGGTCAGAGGTGATCGCCCCTTCACAGAAACATGTTGCAGCCATCTAATTCATTAATGTGGATATCTTGACAGGTTCGCATACTATATTTATATATATAACATGACTTTTCATGAATTGAGGATTGATTCTTGTCGTCTGTATTGGATGCTTAATTTTTGGATCCAGTTCCAATTTATCAGGATTTATGGCATTGACTTTGCGGTTGTAACATTTTAAAATATAATTTCAAAGACAATTCTTGAAACTTTTCAAACATTGTTTCTTAAATCCTCCATATCCTTAATGAGCCTTTCCATGGGACTGAACGGCCCAGTCTGTGATGTATTTGATCATGTCAAACTGAAGCATATTTACACACAGGTGAGGAGAGGGAGGCAGAGATGGAAGATAAGCATGTTGTCTTTCTCAGCCGGTCATAATTACACCTACAAGCCTCATTTTACTGCAGCGTTTACCAGCATTACTGATGTACACAAAACCTCTTACAGCACCAGAAAACACTAAGCCTCACATGTAGGCCTAGTTGTGTTTGCTGTGTGTCCTTGGATATAGACACCATCAGTCACTTTTGGGAGTGATAACAGGTTTGAGTCTTGTGTCTTATGTGTCTTATATTTTGGCAGCGGGGCCCCCGTTTTTTACATTTGAATAAGGATTGCATCTTTGAATATTGAAAGAGAAACTGAACTAGCTTATTGCACTTATAACTGAACGATACCTGGCTCGAGTCACTAAATTAGCCCCCTCACCCCCCCCCCCCCTGGGGTCACTGTCGGGCTTCTTTGTGATATATGTGATCAAACTGGCTGATTGTATGGCGGTTGATGCAGCACTTTTTGTATGAATGAAATGCCCAAAGCCCAAGATGCTGATTCACAAGTAAATACGTCCAAACACACAATTACGACGATCTTAAAAGAAAACTTAAAAATTACATGAAATAAAAAGTGTCAAGATCTTATGATACATAAAAAAGTGTCAAGATCTTATGATACATAAAATAAAACAGTGTCAAGATCTTATGATACATAAAATAAAACCGTGTCAAGGTCTTATGATACGTAAAATAAAACAGTGTCACGATCTTATGATGCATAAAATAAAACAGTGTCAAGATCTTATGATACATAAAATAAAACCGTGTCCTGATCTTATGATACATAAAATAAAAGTGTCAAGATCTTATGATACATAAAACAGCATCAAGATCTTATCATACATAAAATAAAACCGTGTCCTGATCTTATGATACATAAAATAAAAGTGTCAAGATCTTATGATACATAAAACAGTGTCAAGATCTTATGATACATAAAATAAAACTGTGTCAACATCTTATGATACATAAAATAAAACTGTGTCAAGATCTTATGATACATAAAATGAAACAGTGTCAAGATCTTAGGATACATAAAATGAATCAGTGTCAAGATGTTATGATACATAAAATAAAACCATGTCAAGATCTTATGATACATAAAATGAAACAGAGTCAAGATCTTATGATACAAAAAACAGTGTCAAGATCTTATGATACATAAAATAAAACCATGTCGAGATCTTATGACACGTAAAATAAAAGTGTGACCATCTTATGATACATAAAATAAAAGTGTCAAGATCTTATGATACATAAAATAAAACCATGTCGAGATCTTATGACACGTAAAATAAAAGTGTGACCATCTTATGATACATAAAATAAAAGTGTCAAGATCTTATGATACATAAAACAGTGTCAAGATCTTATGATACATAAAATAAAACCGTGTCAAGATCTTTTGATACATAAAATGAAACAGTGTCAAGATCTTATGATACATAAAACAGTGTCAAGATCTTATGATACATGAAATAAAACAGTGTCAAGATCTTATGATACATAAAACAGTGTCAAGATCTTATGATACATAAAATAAAACCATGTCAAGATCTTATGATACATAAAATAAAAGTTTGACGATCTTATGATACAAAAAATAAAACAGTGTCAAGATCATATGATACATAAAATAAAACCGTGTCAAGACCTTACGATACATAAAATGAAACAGTGTCAAGATCTTATGATACATAAAACAGTGTAAAGATCTTATGATACATAAAACAGTGTCAAGATCTTATGATACATAAAATAAAACCGTGTCAAGGTCTTATGATACATGAAATAAAACGATGTCAAGATCTTAGGATACATAAAATAAAAGTGTCAAGATCTTATGATACGTAAAATAAAACCGTGTCAAGATCTTATGATACATAAAATTAAAAAGTGTCAAGATCTTATGATACATAAAATGAAAAAGTGTCAAGATCTTATGATACACAAAACAGTGTCAAGATCTTATGATACATAAAATCAAACCATGTCAAGATCTTATGATACATAAAACAGTGTCAAGATCTTATGATACATAAAATAAAACTGTGTCAACATCTTATGATACATAAAATAAACCCGTGTCAAGATCTTATGATACATAAAATGAAAAAGTGTCAAGATCTTATGATACAAAAAACAGTGTCAAGATCTTATGATACATAAAATAAAACCATGTCAAGATCTTATGATACATAAAATAAAAGTGTGACCATCTTATGATACATAAAATAAAACAGTGTCAAGACCTTATGATACATAAAATGAAACAGTGTCAAGATCTTATGATACAAAAAACAGTGTCAAGATCTTATGATACATAAAATAAAACCATGTCAAGATCTTATGATACATAAAATAAAACCGTGTGAAGATCTTATGATACATAAAACAGTGTGAAGATCTTATGATACATAAAACAGTGTCAAGGTCTTATGATAGATAAAATAAAACCGTGTCAAGATCTTATGATACATAAAATGAAACAGTGTCAAGATCTTATGATACATAAAACAGTGTCAAGATCTTATGATACATAAAACAGTGTCAAGATCTTATGATACATAAAACAGTGTCCAGATCTTATGATACATAAAATAAAAGTGTCAAGATCTTATGATAGATAAAGTAAAACAGTGTCAAGATCTTATGATACATAAAATACAACCATGTCAAGATCTTATGATACATAAAATAAAAGTGTGACCATCTTATGATACATAAAATAAAACCATGTCAAAATCTTATGATACAAAAAATAAAAGTGTAACCATCTTATGATACGTAAAATAAAACAGTGTCAAGATCTTATGATACATAAAATAAAACCATGTCAAGATCTTATGATACATAAAATGAAAGTGTCAAGATCTTATGATACAAAAAACAGTGTCAAGATCTTATGATACATAAAATAAAACCATGTCAAGATCTTATGATACATAAAATAAAAGTGTGACCATCTTATGATACATAAAATAAAACCATGTCAAGATCTTATGATACATAAAATAAAAGTGTGACCATCTTATGATACATAAAATAAAACAGTGTCAAGATCTTATGATACATAAAATAAAACCGTGTCAAGATCTTTTGATACATAAAATGAAACAGTGTCAAGATCTTATACATAAAACAGTGTCAAGATCTTATGATACATGAAATAAAACAGTGTCAAGATCTTATGATACATAAAACAGTGTCAAGATCTTATGATACATAAAATAAAACCATGTCAAGATCTTATGATACATAAAATAAAAGTTTGACGATCTTATGATACAAAAAATAAAACAGTGTCAAGATCATATGATACATAAAATAAAACCGTGTCAAGACCTTACGATACATAAAATGAAACAGTGTCAAGATCTTATGATACATATAACAGTGTCAAGATCTTATGATACATAAAACAGTGTCAAGATCTTATGATACATAAAATAAAACCGTGTCAAGGTCTTATGATACATGAAATAAAACGATGTCAAGATCTTAGGATACATAAAATAAAAGTGTCAAGATCTTATGATACGTAAAATAAAACCGTGTCAAGATCTTATGATACATAAAATTAAAAAGTGTCAAGATCTTATGATACATAAAATGAAAAAGTGTCAAGATCTTATGATACACAAAACAGTGTCAAGATCTTATGATACATAAAATCAAACCATGTCAAGATCTTATGATACATAAAACAGTGTCAAGATCTTATGATACATAAAATAAAACTGTCAACATCTTATGATACATAAAATAAAACCGTGTCAAGATCTTATGATACATAAAATGAAAAAGTGTCAAGATCTTATGATACAAAAAACAGTGTCAAGATCTTATGATACATAAAATAAAACCATGTCAAGATCTTATGATACATAAAATAAAAGTGTGACCATCTTATGATACATAAAATAAAACCATGTCAAAATCTTATGATACATAAAATAAAAGTGTGACCATCTTATGATACATAAAATAAAACAGTGTCAAGATCTTATGATACGTAAAATAAAACCATGTCAAGATCTTATGATACATAAAATGAAACAGTGTCAAGATCTTATGATACATAAAACAGTGTCAAGATCTTATGATACATGAAATAAAACAGTGTCAAGATCTTATGATACATAAAACAGTGTCAAGATCTTATGATACATAAAATAAAACCATGTCAAGATCTTATGATACATAAAATAAAAGTTTGACGATCTTATGATACAAAAAATAAAACAGTGTCAAGATCATATGATACATAAAATAAAACCGTGTCAAGACCTTACGATACATAAAATGAAACAGTGTCAAGATCTTATGATACATAAAACAGTGTCAAGATCTTATGATACATAAAACAGTGTCAAGATCTTATGATACATGAAATAAAACGATGTCAAGATCTTAGGATACATAAAATAAAAGTGTCAAGATCTTATGATACGTAAAATAAAACCGTGTCAAGATCTTATGATACATAAAATTAAAAAGTGTCAAGATCTTATGATACATAAAATGAAAAAGTGTCAAGATCTTATGATACACAAAACAGTGTCAAGATCTTATGATACATAAAATCAAACCATGTCAAGATCTTATGATACATAAAACAGTGTCAAGATCTTATGATACATAAAATAAAACTGTGTCAACATCTTATGATACATAAAATAAAACCGTGTCAAGATCTTATGATACATAAAATGAAAAAGTGTCAAGATCTTATGATACAAAAAACAGTGTCAAGATCTTATGATACATAAAATAAAACCATGTCAAGATCTTATGATACATAAAATAAAAGTGTGACCATCTTATGATACATAAAATAAAACCATGTCAAAATCTTATGATACATAAAATAAAAGTGTGACCATCTTATGATACATGAAATAAAACAGTGTCAAGATCTTATTTTACGTAAAATAAAACCATGTCAAGATCTTATGATACATAAAATGAAACAGTGTCAAGATCTTATGATACAAAAAACAGTGTCAAGATCTTATGATACATAAAATAAAACCATGTCAAGATCTTATGATACATAAAATAAAAGTGTGACCATCTTATGATACATAAAATAAAACCATGTCAAGATCTTATGATACATAAAATAAAAGTGTGACCATCTTATGATACATAAAATAAAACAGTGTCAAGATCTTATGATACATAAAACAAAACCATGTCAAGATCTTGTGATACATAAAATAAAACCATGTCAAGATCTTATGATACATAAAATAAAAGTTTGACGATCTTATGATACATGAAATAAAACAGTGTCAAGATCTTATGATACATAAAATAAAACCGTGTCAAGATCTTACGATACATAAAATGAAACAGTGTCAAGATCTTATGATACATAAAACAGTGTCAAGATCTTATGATACATAAAATAAAACCGTGTCAAGATCTTATGATACATAAAATAAAAGTGTGACGATTTTATGATACATAAAATAAAACCGTGTCAAGACCTTATGATACATAAGATAAAACAGTGTCAAGATCTTATGATACATAAAATAAAACCGTGTCAAGATCTTATGATACATAACGTAAAACAGTGTCAAGATCTTATGATACGTAAAACCGTGTCAAGATCTTGTGATACATAAAATAAAACCGTGTCAAGATCTTATGATGCATAAAATGAAACAGTATCAAGATCTTATGATACATAAAACAGTGTCAAGATCTTATGATACATAAAATGAAACCATGTCAAGATTTTATGATACATAAAGTAAAACCCGTGTCAAAATCTTATGATACTTAAAATAAAACCGTTTCAAGATCTTATGATACATAAAATAAACCCGTGTCAAGATCTTATGATACATAAAATAAAACCGTGTCAAGATCTTATGATACATAAAATGAAACAGTGTCAAGATCTTATGATACATAAAATAAAAGTGTCCAGATCTTATGATACATAAAACAGTGTCCAGATCTTATGATACATAAAATAAAAGTGTCAAGATCTTATGATACATAAAATGAAACCGTGTCAAGATCTTATGATACATAAAATAAAACCGTGTCAAAATCTTATGATACTTAAAATAAAAGTGTCAAGATCTTATGATAGATAAAGTAAAACAGTGTCAAGATCTTATGATACATAGAATAAAACAGTGTCAAGATCTTATGATACGTAAAATAAAACCGTGTCAAGATCTTATGATACATAAAATAAAACCGTGTCAAGATCTTATGATACATAAAATGAAACAGTGTCAAGATCTTACGATACATAAAATAAAACCGTGTCAAGATCTTATGATACATAAAATAAACCCGTGTCAAGATCTTATGATACATAAAATAAACCCGTGTCAATATCTTATGATACATAAAATAAACCCGTGTCAAGATCATATGATACATAAAATAAAACCGTGTTAAGATCTTATGATACATAAATTAAAACGGGGTCATGATCTTATGATACATAAAATGAAACAGTGTCAAGATCTTATGATACATAAAATTAACCCCTGTCAATTTCTTATGATACATAAAATAAAACCGTGTGAAGATCTTATGATACATAAAACAGTGTGAAGATCTTATGATACATAAAACAGTGTCAAGGTCTTATGATAGATAAAATAAAACCGTGTCAAGATCTTATGATACATAAAGTAAAACCATGTCAAGATCTTATGACACATAAAATGAAACAGTGTCAAGATCTTATGATACATAAAACAGTGTCAAGATCTTATGATACATAAAATAAAACCATGTCAAGATCTTATGATACATAAAATAAAAGTGTGACCATCTTATGATACATAAAATAAAACCATGTCAAAATCTTATGATACATAAAATAAAAGTGTGACCATCTTATGATACATAAAATAAAACAGTGTCAAGATCTTATGATACGTAAAATAAAACCATGTCAAGATCTTATGATACATAAAATGAAACAGTGTCAAGATCTTATGATACATAAAACAGTGTCAAGATCTTATGATACATGAAATAAAACAGTGTCAAGATCTTATGATACATAAAACAGTGTCAAGATCTTATGATACATAAAATAAAACCATGTCAAGATCTTATGATACATAAAATAAAAGGTTGACGATCTTATGATACAAAAAATAAAACAGTGTCAAGATCATATGATACATAAAATAAAACCGTGTCAAGATCTTATGATACATAAAACAGTGTCAAGATCTTATGATACATAAAATAAAACCATGTCAAGATCTTATGATACATAAAATAAAAGGTTGACGATCTTACGATACATAAAATGAAACAGTGTCAAGATCTTATGATACATAAAACAGTGTCAAGATCTTATGATACATAAAACAGTGTCAAGATCTTATGATACATAAAATAAAACCGTGTCAAGGTCTTATGATACATGAAATAAAACGATGTCAAGATCTTAGGATACATAAAATAAAAGTGTCAAGATCTTATGATACGTAAAATAAAACCGTGTCAAGATCTTATGATACATAAAATTAAAAAGTGTCAAGATCTTATGATACATAAAATGAAAAAGTGTCAAGATCTTATGATACACAAAACAGTGTCAAGATCTTATGATACATAAAATCAAACCATGTCAAGATCTTATGATACATAAAACAGTGTCAAGATCTTATGATACATAAAATAAAACTGTGTCAACATCTTATGATACATAAAATAAAACCGTGTCAAGATCTTATGATACATAAAATGAAAAAGTGTCAAGATCTTATGATACAAAAAACAGTGTCAAGATCTTATGATACATAAAATAAAACCATGTCAAGATCTTATGATACATAAAATAAAAGTGTGACCATCTTATGATACATAAAATAAAACCATGTCAAAATCTTATGATACATAAAATAAAAGTGTGACCATCTTATGATACATAAAATAAAACAGTGTCAAGATCTTATTTTACGTAAAATAAAACCATGTCAAGATCTTATGATACATAAAATGAAACAGTGTCAAGATCTTATGATACAAAAAACAGTGTCAAGATCTTATGATACATAAAATAAAACCATGTCAAGATCTTATGATACATAAAATAAAAGTGTGACCATCTTATGATACATAAAATAAAACCATGTCAAGATCTTATGATACATAAAATAAAAGTGTGACCATCTTATGATACATAAAATAAAACCATGTCAAGATCTTATGATACATAAAATAAAAGTGTGACCATCTTATGATACATAAAATAAAACAGTGTCAAGATCTTATGATACATAAAACAAAACCATGTCAAGATCTTGTGATACATAAAATAAACCATGTCAAGATCTTGTGATACATAAAATAAACCATGTCAAGATCTTATGATACATAAAATAAAAGTTTGACGATCTTATGATACATGAAATAAAACAGTGTCAAGATCTTATGATACATAAAACAGTGTCAAGATCTTATGATACGTAAAATAAAACCGTGTCAAGATCTTATGATACATAAAATAAAAGTGTGACGATTTTATGATACATAAAATAAAACCGTGTCAAGACCTTATGATACATAAGATAAAACAGTGTCAAGATCTTATGATACATAAAATAAAACCGTGTCAAGATCTTATGATACATAACGTAAAACAGTGTCAAGATCTTATGATACGTAAAACCGTGTCAAGATCTTGTGATACATAAAATAAAACCGTGTCAAGATCTTATGATGCATAAAATGAAACAGTATCAAGATCTTATGATACATAAAACAGTGTCAAGATCTTATGATACATAAAATGAAACCATGTCAAGATTTTATGATACATAAAATAAAACCCGTGTCAAAATCTTATGATACTTAAAATAAAACCGTTTCAAGATCTTATGATACATAAAATAAACCCGTGTCAAGATCTTATGATACATAAAATAAAACCGTGTCAAGATCTTATGATACATAAAATGAAACAGTGTCAAGATCTTATTATACATAAAACAGTGTCCAGATCTTATGATACATAAAACAGTGTCCAGATCTTATGATACATAAAATAAAAGTGTCAAGATCTTATGATACATAAAATGAAACCGTGTCAAGATCTTATGATACATAAAATAAAACCGTGTCAAAATCTTATGATACTTAAAATAAAAGTGTCAAGATCTTATGATAGATAAAGTAAAACAGTGTCAAGATCTTATGATACATAGAATAAAACAGTGTCAAGATCTTATGATACGTAAAATAAAAGTGTGACCATCTTATGATACATAAAATAAAACCATGTCAAGATCTTATGATACATAAAATAAAAGTGTGACCATCTTATGATACATAAAATAAAACAGTGTCAAGATCTTATGATACATAAAACAAAACCATGTCAAGATCTTGTGATACATAAAATAAAACCATGTCAAGATCTTATGATACATAAAATAAAAGTTTGACGATCTTATGATACATGAAATAAAACAGTGTCAAGATCTTATGATACATAAAATAAAACCGTGTCAAGATCTTACGATACATAAAATGAAACAGTGTCAAGATCTTATGATACATAAAACAGTGTCAAGATCTTATGATACATAAAATAAAACCGTGTCAAGATCTTATGATACATAAAATAAAAGTGTGACGATTTTATGATACATAAAATAAAACCGTGTCAAGACCTTATGATACATAAGATAAAACAGTGTCAAGATCTTATGATACATAAAATAAAACCGTGTCAAGATCTTATGATACATAACGTAAAACAGTGTCAAGATCTTATGATACGTAAAACCGTGTCAAGATCTTGTGATACATAAAATAAAACCGTGTCAAGATCTTATGATGCATAAAATGAAACAGTATCAAGATCTTATGATACATAAAACAGTGTCAAGATCTTATGATACATAAAATGAAACCATGTCAAGATTTTATGATACATAAAGTAAAACCCGTGTCAAAATCTTATGATACTTAAAATAAAACCGTTTCAAGATCTTATGATACATAAAATAAACCCGTGTCAAGATCTTATGATACATAAAATAAAACCGTGTCAAGATCTTATGATACATAAAATGAAACAGTGTCAAGATCTTATGATACATAAAATAAAAGTGTCCAGATCTTATGATACATAAAACAGTGTCCAGATCTTATGATACATAAAATAAAAGTGTCAAGATCTTATGATACATAAAATGAAACCGTGTCAAGATCTTATGATACATAAAATAAAACCGTGTCAAAATCTTATGATACTTAAAATAAAAGTGTCAAGATCTTATGATAGATAAAGTAAAACAGTGTCAAGATCTTATGATACATAGAATAAAACAGTGTCAAGATCTTATGATACGTAAAATAAAACCGTGTCAAGATCTTATGATACATAAAATAAAACCGTGTCAAGATCTTATGATACATAAAATGAAACAGTGTCAAGATCTTACGATACATAAAATAAAACCGTGTCAAGATCTTATGATACATAAAATAAACCCGTGTCAAGATCTTATGATACATAAAATAAACCCGTGTCAATATCTTATGATACATAAAATAAACCCGTGTCAAGATCATATGATACATAAAATAAAACCGTGTTAAGATCTTATGATACATAAATTAAAACGGGGTCATGATCTTATGATACATAAAATGAAACAGTGTCAAGATCTTATGATACATAAAATTAACCCCTGTCAATTTCTTATGATACATAAAATAAAACCGTGTGAAGATCTTATGATACATAAAACAGTGTGAAGATCTTATGATACATAAAACAGTGTCAAGGTCTTATGATAGATAAAATAAAACCGTGTCAAGATCTTATGATACATAAAGTAAAACCATGTCAAGATCTTATGACACATAAAATGAAACAGTGTCAAGATCTTATGATACATAAAACAGTGTCAAGATCTTATGATACATAAAATAAAACCATGTCAAGATCTTATGATACATAAAATAAAAGTGTGACCATCTTATGATACATAAAATAAAACCATGTCAAAATCTTATGATACATAAAATAAAAGTGTGACCATCTTATGATACATAAAATAAAACAGTGTCAAGATCTTATGATACGTAAAATAAAACCATGTCAAGATCTTATGATACATAAAATGAAACAGTGTCAAGATCTTATGATACATAAAACAGTGTCAAGATCTTATGATACATGAAATAAAACAGTGTCAAGATCTTATGATACATAAAACAGTGTCAAGATCTTATGATACATAAAATAAAACCATGTCAAGATCTTATGATACATAAAATAAAAGGTTGACGATCTTATGATACAAAAAATAAAACAGTGTCAAGATCATATGATACATAAAATAAAACCGTGTCAAGATCTTATGATACATAAAACAGTGTCAAGATCTTATGATACATAAAATAAAACCATGTCAAGATCTTATGATACATAAAATAAAAGGTTGACGATCTTACGATACATAAAATGAAACAGTGTCAAGATCTTATGATACATAAAACAGTGTCAAGATCTTATGATACATAAAACAGTGTCAAGATCTTATGATACATAAAATAAAACCGTGTCAAGGTCTTATGATACATGAAATAAAACGATGTCAAGATCTTAGGATACATAAAATAAAAGTGTCAAGATCTTATGATACGTAAAATAAAACCGTGTCAAGATCTTATGATACATAAAATTAAAAAGTGTCAAGATCTTATGATACATAAAATGAAAAAGTGTCAAGATCTTATGATACACAAAACAGTGTCAAGATCTTATGATACATAAAATCAAACCATGTCAAGATCTTATGATACATAAAACAGTGTCAAGATCTTATGATACATAAAATAAAACTGTGTCAACATCTTATGATACATAAAATAAAACCGTGTCAAGATCTTATGATACATAAAATGAAAAAGTGTCAAGATCTTATGATACAAAAAACAGTGTCAAGATCTTATGATACATAAAATAAAACCATGTCAAGATCTTATGATACATAAAATAAAAGTGTGACCATCTTATGATACATAAAATAAAACCATGTCAAAATCTTATGATACATAAAATAAAAGTGTGACCATCTTATGATACATAAAATAAAACAGTGTCAAGATCTTATTTTACGTAAAATAAAACCATGTCAAGATCTTATGATACATAAAATGAAACAGTGTCAAGATCTTATGATACAAAAAACAGTGTCAAGATCTTATGATACATAAAATAAAACCATGTCAAGATCTTATGATACATAAAATAAAAGTGTGACCATCTTATGATACATAAAATAAAACCATGTCAAGATCTTATGATACATAAAATAAAAGTGTGACCATCTTATGATACATAAAATAAAACCATGTCAAGATCTTATGATACATAAAATAAAAGTGTGACCATCTTATGATACATAAAATAAAACAGTGTCAAGATCTTATGATACATAAAACAAAACCATGTCAAGATCTTGTGATACATAAAATAAACCATGTCAAGATCTTGTGATACATAAAATAAACCATGTCAAGATCTTATGATACATAAAATAAAAGTTTGACGATCTTATGATACATGAAATAAAACAGTGTCAAGATCTTATGATACATAAAACAGTGTCAAGATCTTATGATACGTAAAATAAAACCGTGTCAAGATCTTATGATACATAAAATAAAAGTGTGACGATTTTATGATACATAAAATAAAACCGTGTCAAGACCTTATGATACATAAGATAAAACAGTGTCAAGATCTTATGATACATAAAATAAAACCGTGTCAAGATCTTATGATACATAACGTAAAACAGTGTCAAGATCTTATGATACGTAAAACCGTGTCAAGATCTTGTGATACATAAAATAAAACCGTGTCAAGATCTTATGATGCATAAAATGAAACAGTATCAAGATCTTATGATACATAAAACAGTGTCAAGATCTTATGATACATAAAATGAAACCATGTCAAGATTTTATGATACATAAAATAAAACCCGTGTCAAAATCTTATGATACTTAAAATAAAACCGTTTCAAGATCTTATGATACATAAAATAAACCCGTGTCAAGATCTTATGATACATAAAATAAAACCGTGTCAAGATCTTATGATACATAAAATGAAACAGTGTCAAGATCTTATTATACATAAAACAGTGTCCAGATCTTATGATACATAAAACAGTGTCCAGATCTTATGATACATAAAATAAAAGTGTCAAGATCTTATGATACATAAAATGAAACCGTGTCAAGATCTTATGATACATAAAATAAAACCGTGTCAAAATCTTATGATACTTAAAATAAAAGTGTCAAGATCTTATGATAGATAAAGTAAAACAGTGTCAAGATCTTATGATACATAGAATAAAACAGTGTCAAGATCTTATGATACGTAAAATAAAACCGTGTCAAGATCTTATGATACATAAAATAAAACCGTGTCAAGATCTTATGATACATAAAATGAAACAGTGTCAAGATCTTACGATACATAAAATAAAACCGTGTCAAGATCTTATGATACATAAAATAAACCCGTGTCAAGATCTTATGATACATAAAATAAACCCGTGTCAATATCTTATGATACATAAAATAAACCCGTGTCAAGATCATATGATACATAAAATAAAACCGTGTTAAGATCTTATGATACATAAATTAAAACGGGGTCATGATCTTATGATACATAAAATGAAACAGTGTCAAGATCTTATGATACATAAAATTAACCCCTGTCAATTTCTTATGATACATAAAATAAAACCATGTGAAGATCTTATGATACATAAAACAGTGTGAAGATCTTATGATACATAAAACAGTGTCAAGGTCTTATGATAGATAAAATAAAACCGTGTCAAGATCTTATGATACATAAAGTAAAACCATGTCAAGATCTTATGACACATAAAATGAAACAGTGTCAAGATCTTATGATACATAAAACAGTGTCAAGATCTTATGATACATAAAATAAAACCATGTCAAGATCTTATGATACATAAAATAAAAGTGTGACCATCTTATGATACATAAAATAAAACCATGTCAAAATCTTATCATACATAAAATAAAAGTGTGACCATCTTATGATACATAAAATAAAACAGTGTCAAGATCTTATGATACGTAAAATAAAACCATGTCAAGATCTTATGATACATAAAATGAAACAGTGTCAAGATCTTATGATACATAAAACAGTGTCAAGATCTTATGATGCATGAAATAAAACAGTGTCAAGATCTTATGATACATAAAACAGTGTCAAGATCTTATGATACATAAAATAAAACCATGTCAAGATCTTATGATACATAAAATAAAAGGTTGACGATCTTATGATACAAAAAATAAAACAGTGTCAAGATCATATGATACATAAAATAAAACCGTGTCAAGACCTTACGATACATAAAATGAAACAGTGTCAAGATCTTATGATACATAAAACAGTGTCAAGATCTTATGATACATAAAATAAAACCGTGTCAAGGTCTTATGATACATGAAATAAAACGATGTCAAGATCTTAGGATACATAAAATAAAAGTGTCAAGATCTTATGATACGTAAAATAAAACCGTGTCAAGATCTTATGATACATAAAATTAAAAAGTGTCAAGATCTTATGATACATAAAATGAAAAAGTGTCAAGATCTTATGATACACAAAACAGTGTCAAGATCTTATGATACATAAAATCAAACCATGTCAAGATCTTATGATACATAAAACAGTGTCAAGATCTTATGATACATAAAATAAAACTGTGTCAACATCTTATGATACATAAAATAAAACCGTGTCAAGATCTTATGATACATAAAATGAAAAAGTGTCAAGACCTTATGATACAAAAAACAGTGTCAAGATCTTATGATACATAAAATAAAACCATGTCAAGATCTTATGATACATAAAATAAAAGTGTGACCATCTTATGATACATAAAATAAAACCATGTCAAAATCTTATGATACATAAAATAAAAGTGTGACCATCTTATGATACATAAAATAAAACAGTGTCAAGATCTTATGATACGTAAAATAAAACCATGTCAAGATCTTATGATACATAAAATGAAACAGTGTCAAGATCTTATGATACAAAAAACAGTGTCAAGATCTTATGATACATAAAATAAAACCATGTCAAGATCTTATGATACATAAAATAAAAGTGTGACCATCTTATGATACATAAAATAAAACCATGTCAAGATCTTATGATACATAAAATAAAAGTGTGACCATCTTATGATACATAAAATAAAACAGTGTCAAGATCTTATGATACATAAAACAAAACCATGTCAAGATCTTGTGATACATAAAATAAAACCATGTCAAGATCTTATGATACATAAAATAAAAGTTTGACGATCTTATGATACATGAAATAAAACAGTGTCAAGATCTTATGATACATAAAATAAAACCGTGTCAAGATCTTACGATACATAAAATGAAACAGTGTCAAGATCTTATGATACATAAAACAGTGTCAAGATCTTATGATACGTAAAATAAAACCGTGTCAAGATCTTATGATACATAAAATAAAAGTGTGACGATTTTATGATACATAAAATAAAACCGTGTCAAGACCTTATGATACATAAGATAAAACAGTGTCAAGATCTTATGATACATAAAATAAAACCGTGTCAAGATCTTATGATACATAACGTAAAACAGTGTCAAGATCTTATGATACGTAAAACCGTGTCAAGATCTTGTGATACATAAAATAAAACCGTGTCAAGATCTTATGATGCATAAAATGAAACAGTATCAAGATCTTATGATACATAAAACAGTGTCAAGATCTTATGATACATAAAATGAAACCATGTCAAGATTTTATGATACATAAAATAAAACCCGTGTCAAAATCTTATGATACTTAAAATAAAACCGTTTCAAGATCTTATGATACATAAAATAAAACCATGTCAAGATCTTATTATACATAAAACAGTGTCCAGATCTTATGATACATAAAACAGTGTCCAGATCTTATGATACATAAAATAAAAGTGTCAAGATCTAATGATACATAAAATGAAACCGTGTCAAGATCTTATGATACATAAAATAAAACCGTGTCAAAATCTTATGATACTTAAAATAAAAGTGTCAAGATCTTATGATAGATAAAGTAAAACAGTGTCAAGATCTTATGATACATAGAATAAAACAGTGTCAAGATCTTATGATACGTAAAATAAAACCGTGTCAAGATCTTATGATACATAAAATAAAACCGTGTCAAGATCTTATGATACATAAAATGAAACAGTGTCAAGATCTTACGATACATAAAATAAAACCGTGTCAAGATCTTATGATACATAAAATAAACCCGTGTCAAGATCTTATGATACATAAAATAAACCCGTGTCAATATCTTATGATACATAAAATAAACCCGTGTCAAGATCATATGATACATAAAATAAAACCGTGTTAAGATCTTATGATACATAAATTAAAACGGGGTCATGATCTTATGATACATAAAATGAAACAGTGTTAAGATCTTATGATACATAAAATTAACCCCTGTCAATTTCTTATGATACATAAAATAAAAACCGTGTGAAGATCTTATGATACATAAAACAGTGTGAAGATCTTATGATACATAAAACAGTGTCAAGGTCTTATGATAGATAAAATAAAACCGTGTCAAGATCTTATGATACATAAAGTAAAACCATGTCAAGATCTTATGACACATAAAATGAAACAGTGTCAAGATCTTATGATACATAAAACAGTGTCAAGATCTTATGATACATAAAATAAAACCATGTCAAGATCTTATGATACATAAAATAAAAGTGTGACCATCTTATGATACATAAAATAAAACGATGTCAAAATCTTATCATACATAAAATAAAAGTGTGACCATCTTATGATACATAAAATAAAACAGTGTCAAGATCTTATGATACGTAAAATAAAACCATGTCAAGATCTTATGATACATAAAATGAAACAGTGTCAAGATCTTATGATACATAAAACAGTGTCAAGATCTTATGATACATGAAATAAAACAGTGTCAAGATCTTATGATACATAAAACAGTGTCAAGATCTTATGATACATAAAATAAAACCATGTCAAGATCTTATGATACATAAAATAAAAGGTTGACGATCTTATGATACAAAAAATAAAACAGTGTCAAGATCATATGATACATAAAATAAAACCGTGTCAAGACCTTACGATACATAAAATGAAACAGTGTCAAGATCTTATGATACATAAAACAGTGTCAAGATCTTATGATACATAAAATAAAACCGTGTCAAGGTCTTATGATACATGAAATAAAACGATGTCAAGATCTTAGGATACATAAAATAAAAGTGTCAAGATCTTATGATACGTAAAATAAAACCGTGTCAAGATCTTATGATACATAAAATTAAAAAGTGTCAAGATCTTATGATACATAAAATGAAAAAGTGTCAAGATCTTATGATACACAAAACAGTGTCAAGATCTTATGATACATAAAATCAAACCATGTCAAGATCTTATGATACATAAAACAGTGTCAAGATCTTATGATACATAAAATAAAACTGTGTCAACATCTTATGATACATAAAATAAAACCGTGTCAAGATCTTATGATACATAAAATGAAAAAGTGTCAAGATCTTATGATACAAAAAACAGTGTCAAGATCTTATGATACATAAAATAAAACCATGTCAAGATCTTATGATACATAAAATAAAAGTGTGACCATCTTATGATACATAAAATAAAACCATGTCAAAATCTTATGATACATAAAATAAAAGTGTGACCATCTTATGATACATAAAATAAAACAGTGTCAAGATCTTATGATACGTAAAATAAAACCATGTCAAGATCTTATGATACATAAAACAGTGTCAAGATCTTATGATACATAAAATAAAACCATGTCAAGATCTTATGATACATAAAATAAAAGTGTGACCATCTTATGATACATAAAATAAAACCATGTCAAGATCTTATGATACATAAAACAGTGTCAAGATCTTATGATACGTAAAATAAAACCGTGTCAAGATCTTATGATACATAAAATAAAAGTGTGACGATTTTATGATACATAAAATAAAACCGTGTCAAGACCTTATGATACATAAGATAAAACAGTGTCAAGATCTTATGATACATAAAATAAAACCGTGTCAAGATCTTATGATACATAACGTAAAACAGTGTCAAGATCTTATGATACGTAAAACCGTGTCAAGATCTTGTGATACATAAAATAAAACCGTGTCAAGATCTTATGATGCATAAAATGAAACAGTATCAAGATCTTATGATACATAAAACAGTGTCAAGATCTTATGATACATAAAATGAAACCATGTCAAGATTTTATGATACATAAAATAAAACCCGTGTCAAAATCTTATGATACTTAAAATAAAACCGTTTCAAGATCTTATGATACATAAAATAAAACCATGTCAAGATCTTATTATACATAAAACAGTGTCCAGATCTTATGATACATAAAACAGTGTCCAGATCTTATGATACATAAAATAAAAGTGTCAAGATCTTATGATACATAAAATGAAACCGTGTCAAGATCTTATGATACATAAAATAAAACCGTGTCAAAATCTTATGATACTTAAAATAAAAGTGTCAAGATCTTATGATAGATAAAGTAAAACAGTGTCAAGATCTTATGATACATAGAATAAAACAGTGTCAAGATCTTATGATACGTAAAATAAAACCGTGTCAAGATCTTATGATACATAAAATAAAACCGTGTCAAGATCTTATGATACATAAAATGAAACAGTGTCAAGATCTTACGATACATAAAATAAAACCGTGTCAAGATCTTATGATACATAAAATAAACCCGTGTCAAGATCTTATGATACATAAAATAAACCCGTGTCAATATCTTATGATACATAAAATAAACCCGTGTCAAGATCATATGATACATAAAATAAAACCGTGTTAAGATCTTATGATACATAAATTAAAACGGGGTCATGATCTTATGATACATAAAATGAAACAGTGTCAAGATCTTATGATACATAAAATTAACCCCTGTCAATTTCTTATGATACATAAAATAAAACCGTGTGAAGATCTTATGATACATAAAACAGTGTGAAGATCTTATGATACATAAAACAGTGTCAAGGTCTTATGATAGATAAAATAAAACCGTGTCAAGATCTTATGATACATAAAGTAAAACCATGTCAAGATCTTATGACACATAAAATGAAACAGTGTCAAGATCTTATGATACATAAAACAGTGTCAAGATCTTATGATACATAAAATAAAACCATGTCAAGATCTTATGATACATAAAATAAAAGTGTGACCATCTTATGATACATAAAATAAAACCATGTCAAAATCTTATGATACATAAAATAAAAGTGTGACCATCTTATGATACATAAAATAAAACAGTGTCAAGATCTTATGATACGTAAAATAAAACCATGTCAAGATCTTATGATACATAAAATGAAACAGTGTCAAGATCTTATGATACATAAAACAGTGTCAAGATCTTATGATACATGAAATAAAACAGTGTCAAGATCTTATGATACATAAAACAGTGTCAAGATCTTATGATACATAAAATAAAACCATGTCAAGATCTTATGATACATAAAATAAAAGTTTGACGATCTTATGATACAAAAAATAAAACAGTGTCAAGATCATATGATACATAAAATAAAACCGTGTCAAGACCTTACGATACATAAAATGAAACAGTGTCAAGATCTTATGATACATAAAACAGTGTCAAGATCTTATGATACATAAAACAGTGTCAAGATCTTATGATACATAAAATAAAACCGTGTCAAGGTCTTATGATACATGAAATAAAACGATGTCAAGATCTTATGATACGTAAAATAAAACCGTGTCAAGATCTTATGATACATAAAATTAAAAAGTGTCAAGATCTTATGATACATAAAATGAAAAAGTGTCAAGATCTTATGATACACAAAACAGTGTCAAGATCTTATGATACATAAAATCAAACCATGTCAAGATCTTATGATACATAAAACAGTGTCAAGATCTTATGATACATAAAATAAAACTGTGTCAACATCTTATGATACATAAAATAAAACCGTGTCAAGATCTTATGATACATAAAATGAAAAAGTGTCAAGATCTTATGATACAAAAAACAGTGTCAAGATCTTATGATACATAAAATAAAACCATGTCAAGATCTTATGATACATAAAATAAAAGTGTGACCATCTTATGATACATAAAATAAAACCATGTCAAAATCTTATGATACATAAAATAAAAGTGTGACCATCTTATGATACATAAAATAAAACAGTGTCAAGATCTTATGATACGTAAAATAAAACCATGTCAAGATCTTATGATACATAAAATGAAACAGTGTCAAGATCTTATGATACAAAAAACAGTGTCAAGATCTTATGATACATAAAATAAAACCATGTCAAGATCTTATGATACATAAAATAAAAGTGTGACCATCTTATGATACATAAAATAAAACCATGTCAAGATCTTATGATACATAAAATAAAAGTGTGACCATCTTATGATACATAAAATAAAACAGTGTCAAGATCTTATGATACATAAAACAAAACCATGTCAAGATCTTGTGATACATAAAATAAAACCATGTCAAGATCTTATGATACATAAAATAAAAGTTTGACGATCTTATGATACATGAAATAAAACAGTGTCAAGATCTTATGATACATAAAATAAAACCGTGTCAAGATCTTACGATACATAAAATGAAACAGTGTCAAGATCTTATGATACATAAAACAGTGTCAAGATCTTATGATACGTAAAATAAAACCGTGTCAAGATCTTATGATACATAAAATAAAAGTGTGACGATTTTATGATACATAAAATAAAACCGTGTCAAGACCTTATGATACATAAGATAAAACAGTGTCAAGATCTTATGATACATAAAATAAAACCGTGTCAAGATCTTATGATACATAACGTAAAACAGTGTCAAGATCTTATGATACGTAAAACCGTGTCAAGATCTTGTGATACATAAAATAAAACCGTGTCAAGATCTTATGATGCATAAAATGAAACAGTATCAAGATCTTATGATACATAAAACAGTGTCAAGATCTTATGATACATAAAATGAAACCATGTCAAGATTTTATGATACATAAAATAAAACCCGTGTCAAAATCTTATGATACTTAAAATAAAACCGTTTCAAGATCTTATGATACATAAAATAAAACCATGTCAAGATCTTATTATACATAAAACAGTGTCCAGATCTTATGATACATAAAACAGTGTCCAGATCTTATGATACATAAAATAAAAGTGTCAAGATCTTATGATACATAAAATGAAACCGTGTCAAGATCTTATGATACATAAAATAAAACCGTGTCAAAATCTTATGATACTTAAAATAAAAGTGTCAAGATCTTATGATAGATAAAGTAAAACAGTGTCAAGATCTTATGATACATAGAATAAAACAGTGTCAAGATCTTATGATACGTAAAATAAAACCGTGTCAAGATCTTATGATACATAAAATAAAACCGTGTCAAGATCTTATGATACATAAAATGAAACAGTGTCAAGATCTTACGATACATAAAATAAAACCGTGTCAAGATCTTATGATACATAAAATAAACCCGTGTCAATATCTTATGATACATAAAATAAACCCGTGTCAAGATCATATGATACATAAAATAAAACCGTGTTAAGATCTTATGATACATAAATTAAAACGGGGTCATGATCTTATGATACATAAAATGAAACAGTGTCAAGATCTTATGATACATAAAATTAACCCCTGTCAATTTCTTATGATACATAAAATAAAACCGTGTGAAGATCTTATGATACATAAAACAGTGTGAAGATCTTATGATACATAAAACAGTGTCAAGGTCTTATGATAGATAAAATAAAACCGTGTCAAGATCTTATGATACATAAAGTAAAACCATGTCAAGATCTTATGACACATAAAATGAAACAGTGTCAAGATCTTATGATACATAAAACAGTGTCAAGATCTTATGATACATAAAACATTGTCAAGATCTTATGATACATAAAATAAAACCATGTCAAGATCTTATGATACATAAAATAAAAGTGTGACCATCTTATGATACATAAAATAAAACCATGTCAAGATCTTATGATACATAAAATAAAAGTGTGACCATCTTATGATACATAAAATAAAACCATGTCAAGATCTTATGATACATAAAATAAAAGTGTGACCATCTTATGATACATAAAATAAAACAGTGTCAAGATCTTATGATACATAAAACAAAACCATGTCAAGATCTTGTGATACATAAAATAAAACCATGTCAAGATCTTATGATACATAAAATAAAAGTTTGACGATCTTATGATACATGAAATAAAACAGTGTCAAGATCTTATGATACATAAAATAAAACCGTGTCAAGATCTTACGATACATAAAATGAAACAGTGTCAAGATCTTATGATACATAAAACAGTGTCAAGATCTTATGATACATAAAATAAAACCGTGTCAAGATCTTATGATACATAAAATAAAAGTGTGACGATTTTATGATACATAAAATAAAACCGTGTCAAGACCTTATGATACATAAGATAAAACAGTGTCAAGATCTTATGATACATAAAATAAAACCGTGTCAAGATCTTATGATACATAACGTAAAACAGTGTCAAGATCTTATGATACGTAAAACCGTGTCAAGATCTTGTGATACATAAAATAAAACCGTGTCAAGATCTTATGATGCATAAAATGAAACAGTATCAAGATCTTATGATGCATAAAACAGTGTCAAGATCTTATGATACATAAAATGAAACCATGTCAAGATTTTATGATACATAAAGTAAAACCCGTGTCAAAATCTTATGATACTTAAAATAAAACCGTTTCAAGATCTTATGATACATAAAATAAACCCGTGTCAAGATCTTATGATACATAAAATAAAACCGTGTCAAGATCTTATGATACATAAAATGAAACAGTGTCAAGATCTTATGATACATAAAATAAAAGTGTCCAGATCTTATGATACATAAAACAGTGTCCAGATCTTATGATACATAAAATAAAAGTGTCAAGATCTTATGATACATAAAATGAAACCGTGTCAAGATCTTATGATACATAAAATAAAACCGTGTCAAAATCTTATGATACTTAAAATAAAAGTGTCAAGATCTTATGATAGATAAAGTAAAACAGTGTCAAGATCTTATGATACATAGAATAAAACAGTGTCAAGATCTTATGATACGTAAAATAAAACCGTGTCAAGATCTTATGATACATAAAATAAAACCGTGTCAAGATCTTATGATACATAAAATGAAACAGTGTCAAGATCTTACGATACATAAAATAAAACCGTGTCAAGATCTTATGATACATAAAATAAACCCGTGTCAAGATCTTATGATACATAAAATAAACCCGTGTCAATATCTTATGATACATAAAATAAACCCGTGTCAAGATCATATGATACATAAAATAAAACCGTGTTAAGATCTTATGATACATAAATTAAAACGGGGTCATGATCTTATGATACATAAAATGAAACAGTGTCAAGATCTTATGATACATAAAATTAACCCCTGTCAATTTCTTATGATACATAAAATAAAACCGTGTGAAGATCTTATGATACATAAAACAGTGTGAAGATCTTATGATACATAAAACAGTGTCAAGGTCTTATGATAGATAAAATAAAACCGTGTCAAGATCTTATGATACATAAAGTAAAACCATGTCAAGATCTTATGACACATAAAATGAAACAGTGTCAAGATCTTATGATACATAAAACAGTGTCAAGATCTTATGATACATAAAATAAAACCAT
This sequence comes from Lampris incognitus, assembly GCF_029633865.1. Taxonomy (NCBI): domain Eukaryota; kingdom Metazoa; phylum Chordata; class Actinopteri; order Lampriformes; family Lampridae; genus Lampris; species Lampris incognitus. Next base: position 33,948 of record NW_026611192.1, on the reverse strand, counting down.
GTCAAGATCTTATGATACATAAAATAAAAGTGTGACCATCTTATGATACATAAAATAAAACCATGTCAAAATCTTATGATACATAAAATAAAAGTGTGACCATCTTATGATACATAAAATAAAACAGTGTCAAGATCTTATGATACGTAAAATAAAACCATGTCAAGATCTTATGATACATAAAATGAAACAGTGTCAAGATCTTATGATACATAAAACAGTGTCAAGATCTTATGATACATGAAATAAAACAGTGTCAAGATCTTATGATACATAAAACAGTGTCAAGATCTTATGATACATAAAATAAAACCATGTCAAGATCTTATGATACATAAAATAAAAGGTTGACGATCTTATGATACAAAAAATAAAACAGTGTCAAGATCATATGATACATAAAATAAAACCGTGTCAAGATCTTATGATACATAAAACAGTGTCAAGATCTTATGATACATAAAATAAAACCATGTCAAGATCTTATGATACATAAAATAAAAGGTTGACGATCTTACGATACATAAAATGAAACAGTGTCAAGATCTTATGATACATAAAACAGTGTCAAGATCTTATGATACATAAAACAGTGTCAAGATCTTATGATACATAAAATAAAACCGTGTCAAGGTCTTATGATACATGAAATAAAACGATGTCAAGATCTTAGGATACATAAAATAAAAGTGTCAAGATCTTATGATACGTAAAATAAAACCGTGTCAAGATCTTATGATACATAAAATTAAAAAGTGTCAAGATCTTATGATACATAAAATGAAAAAGTGTCAAGATCTTATGATACACAAAACAGTGTCAAGATCTTATGATACATAAAATCAAACCATGTCAAGATCTTATGATACATAAAACAGTGTCAAGATCTTATGATACATAAAATAAAACTGTGTCAACATCTTATGATACATAAAATAAAACCGTGTCAAGATCTTATGATACATAAAATGAAAAAGTGTCAAGATCTTATGATACAAAAAACAGTGTCAAGATCTTATGATACATAAAATAAAACCATGTCAAGATCTTATGATACATAAAATAAAAGTGTGACCATCTTATGATACATAAAATAAAACCATGTCAAAATCTTATGATACATAAAATAAAAGTGTGACCATCTTATGATACATAAAATAAAACAGTGTCAAGATCTTATTTTACGTAAAATAAAACCATGTCAAGATCTTATGATACATAAAATGAAACAGTGTCAAGATCTTATGATACAAAAAACAGTGTCAAGATCTTATGATACATAAAATAAAACCATGTCAAGATCTTATGATACATAAAATAAAAGTGTGACCATCTTATGATACATAAAATAAAACCATGTCAAGATCTTATGATACATAAAATAAAAGTGTGACCATCTTATGATACATAAAATAAAACCATGTCAAGATCTTATGATACATAAAATAAAAGTGTGACCATCTTATGATACATAAAATAAAACAGTGTCAAGATCTTATGATACATAAAACAAAACCATGTCAAGATCTTGTGATACATAAAATAAACCATGTCAAGATCTTGTGATACATAAAATAAACCATGTCAAGATCTTATGATACATAAAATAAAAGTTTGACGATCTTATGATACATGAAATAAAACAGTGTCAAGATCTTATGATACATAAAACAGTGTCAAGATCTTATGATACGTAAAATAAAACCGTGTCAAGATCTTATGATACATAAAATAAAAGTGTGACGATTTTATGATACATAAAATAAAACCGTGTCAAGACCTTATGATACATAAGATAAAACAGTGTCAAGATCTTATGATACATAAAATAAAACCGTGTCAAGATCTTATGATACATAACGTAAAACAGTGTCAAGATCTTATGATACGTAAAACCGTGTCAAGATCTTGTGATACATAAAATAAAACCGTGTCAAGATCTTATGATGCATAAAATGAAACAGTATCAAGATCTTATGATACATAAAACAGTGTCAAGATCTTATGATACATAAAATGAAACCATGTCAAGATTTTATGATACATAAAATAAAACCCGTGTCAAAATCTTATGATACTTAAAATAAAACCGTTTCAAGATCTTATGATACATAAAATAAACCCGTGTCAAGATCTTATGATACATAAAATAAAACCGTGTCAAGATCTTATGATACATAAAATGAAACAGTGTCAAGATCTTATTATACATAAAACAGTGTCCAGATCTTATGATACATAAAACAGTGTCCAGATCTTATGATACATAAAATAAAAGTGTCAAGATCTTATGATACATAAAATGAAACCGTGTCAAGATCTTATGATACATAAAATAAAACCGTGTCAAAATCTTATGATACTTAAAATAAAAGTGTCAAGATCTTATGATAGATAAAGTAAAACAGTGTCAAGATCTTATGATACATAAAATAAAACCATGTCAAGATCTTATGATACATAAAATAAAAGGTTGACGATCTTATGATACAAAAAATAAAACAGTGTCAAGATCATATGATACATAAAATAAAACCGTGTCAAGATCTTATGATACATAAAACAGTGTCAAGATCTTATGATACATAAAATAAAACCATGTCAAGATCTTATGATACATAAAATAAAAGGTTGACGATCTTACGATACATAAAATGAAACAGTGTCAAGATCTTATGATACATAAAACAGTGTCAAGATCTTATGATACATAAAACAGTGTCAAGATCTTATGATACATAAAATAAAACCGTGTCAAGGTCTTATGATACATGAAATAAAACGATGTCAAGATCTTAGGATACATAAAATAAAAGTGTCAAGATCTTATGATACGTAAAATAAAACCGTGTCAAGATCTTATGATACATAAAATTAAAAAGTGTCAAGATCTTATGATACATAAAATGAAAAAGTGTCAAGATCTTATGATACACAAAACAGTGTCAAGATCTTATGATACATAAAATCAAACCATGTCAAGATCTTATGATACATAAAACAGTGTCAAGATCTTATGATACATAAAATAAAACTGTGTCAACATCTTATGATACATAAAATAAAACCGTGTCAAGATCTTATGATACATAAAATGAAAAAGTGTCAAGATCTTATGATACAAAAAACAGTGTCAAGATCTTATGATACATAAAATAAAACCATGTCAAGATCTTATGATACATAAAATAAAAGTGTGACCATCTTATGATACATAAAATAAAACCATGTCAAAATCTTATGATACATAAAATAAAAGTGTGACCATCTTATGATACATAAAATAAAACAGTGTCAAGATCTTATTTTACGTAAAATAAAACCATGTCAAGATCTTATGATACATAAAATGAAACAGTGTCAAGATCTTATGATACAAAAAACAGTGTCAAGATCTTATGATACATAAAATAAAACCATGTCAAGATCTTATGATACATAAAATAAAAGTGTGACCATCTTATGATACATAAAATAAAACCATGTCAAGATCTTATGATACATAAAATAAAAGTGTGACCATCTTATGATACATAAAATAAAACCATGTCAAGATCTTATGATACATAAAATAAAAGTGTGACCATCTTATGATACATAAAATAAAACAGTGTCAAGATCTTATGATACATAAAACAAAACCATGTCAAGATCTTGTGATACATAAAATAAACCATGTCAAGATCTTGTGATACATAAAATAAACCATGTCAAGATCTTATGATACATAAAATAAAAGTTTGACGATCTTATGATACATGAAATAAAACAGTGTCAAGATCTTATGATACATAAAACAGTGTCAAGATCTTATGATACGTAAAATAAAACCGTGTCAAGATCTTATGATACATAAAATAAAAGTGTGACGATTTTATGATACATAAAATAAAACCGTGTCAAGACCTTATGATACATAAGATAAAACAGTGTCAAGATCTTATGATACATAAAATAAAACCGTGTCAAGATCTTATGATACATAACGTAAAACAGTGTCAAGATCTTATGATACGTAAAACCGTGTCAAGATCTTGTGATACATAAAATAAAACCGTGTCAAGATCTTATGATGCATAAAATGAAACAGTATCAAGATCTTATGATACATAAAACAGTGTCAAGATCTTATGATACATAAAATGAAACCATGTCAAGATTTTATGATACATAAAATAAAACCCGTGTCAAAAGCTTATGATACTTAAAATAAAACCGTTTCAAGATCTTATGATACATAAAATAAACCCGTGTCAAGATCTTATGATACATAAAATAAAACCGTGTCAAGATCTTATGATACATAAAATGAAACAGTGTCAAGATCTTATTATACATAAAACAGTGTCCAGATCTTATGATACATAAAACAGTGTCCAGATCTTATGATACATAAAATAAAAGTGTCAAGATCTTATGATACATAAAATGAAACCGTGTCAAGATCTTATGATACATAAAATAAAACCGTGTCAAAATCTTATGATACTTAAAATAAAAGTGTCAAGATCTTATGATAGATAAAGTAAAACAGTGTCAAGATCTTATGATACATAGAATAAAACAGTGTCAAGATCTTATGATACGTAAAATAAAACCGTGTCAAGATCTTATGATACATAAAATAAAACCGTGTCAAGATCTTATGATACATAAAATGAAACAGTGTCAAGATCTTACGATACATAAAATAAAACCGTGTCAAGATCTTATGATACATAAAATAAACCCGTGTCAAGATCTTATGATACATAAAATAAACCCGTGTCAATATCTTATGATACATAAAATAAACCCGTGTCAAGATCATATGATACATAAAATAAAACCGTGTTAAGATCTTATGATACATAAATTAAAACGGGGTCATGATCTTATGATACATAAAATGAAACAGTGTCAAGATCTTATGATACATAAAATTAACCCCTGTCAATTTCTTATGATACATAAAATAAAACCATGTGAAGATCTTATGATACATAAAACAGTGTGAAGATCTTATGATACATAAAACAGTGTCAAGGTCTTATGATAGATAAAATAAAACCGTGTCAAGATCTTATGATACATAAAGTAAAACCATGTCAAGATCTTATGACACATAAAATGAAACAGTGTCAAGATCTTATGATACATAAAACAGTGTCAAGATCTTATGATACATAAAATAAAACCATGTCAAGATCTTATGATACATAAAATAAAAGTGTGACCATCTTATGATACATAAAATAAAACCATGTCAAAATCTTATCATACATAAAATAAAAGTGTGACCATCTTATGATACATAAAATAAAACAGTGTCAAGATCTTATGATACGTAAAATAAAACCATGTCAAGATCTTATGATACATAAAATGAAACAGTGTCAAGATCTTATGATACATAAAACAGTGTCAAGATCTTATGATGCATGAAATAAAACAGTGTCAAGATCTTATGATACATAAAACAGTGTCAAGATCTTATGATACATAAAATAAAACCATGTCAAGATCTTATGATACATAAAATAAAAGGTTGACGATCTTATGATACAAAAAATAAAACAGTGTCAAGATCATATGATACATAAAATAAAACCGTGTCAAGACCTTACGATACATAAAATGAAACAGTGTCAAGATCTTATGATACATAAAACAGTGTCAAGATCTTATGATACATAAAATAAAACCGTGTCAAGGTCTTATGATACATGAAATAAAACGATGTCAAGATCTTAGGATACATAAAATAAAAGTGTCAAGATCTTATGATACGTAAAATAAAACCGTGTCAAGATCTTATGATACATAAAATTAAAAAGTGTCAAGATCTTATGATACATAAAATGAAAAAGTGTCAAGATCTTATGATACACAAAACAGTGTCAAGATCTTATGATACATAAAATCAAACCATGTCAAGATCTTATGATACATAAAACAGTGTCAAGATCTTATGATACATAAAATAAAACTGTGTCAACATCTTATGATACATAAAATAAAACCGTGTCAAGATCTTATGATACATAAAATGAAAAAGTGTCAAGACCTTATGATACAAAAAACAGTGTCAAGATCTTATGATACATAAAATAAAACCATGTCAAGATCTTATGATACATAAAATAAAAGTGTGACCATCTTATGATACATAAAATAAAACCATGTCAAAATCTTATGATACATAAAATAAAAGTGTGACCATCTTATGATACATAAAATAAAACAGTGTCAAGATCTTATGATACGTAAAATAAAACCATGTCAAGATCTTATGATACATAAAATGAAACAGTGTCAAGATCTTATGATACAAAAAACAGTGTCAAGATCTTATGATACATAAAATAAAACCATGTCAAGATCTTATGATACATAAAATAAAAGTGTGACCATCTTATGATACATAAAATAAAACCATGTCAAGATCTTATGATACATAAAATAAAAGTGTGACCATCTTATGATACATAAAATAAAACAGTGTCAAGATCTTATGATACATAAAACAAAACCATGTCAAGATCTTGTGATACATAAAATAAAACCATGTCAAGATCTTATGATACATAAAATAAAAGTTTGACGATCTTATGATACATGAAATAAAACAGTGTCAAGATCTTATGATACATAAAATAAAACCGTGTCAAGATCTTACGATACATAAAATGAAACAGTGTCAAGATCTTATGATACATAAAACAGTGTCAAGATCTTATGATACGTAAAATAAAACCGTGTCAAGATCTTATGATACATAAAATAAAAGTGTGACGATTTTATGATACATAAAATAAAACCGTGTCAAGACCTTATGATACATAAGATAAAACAGTGTCAAGATCTTATGATACATAAAATAAAACCGTGTCAAGATCTTATGATACATAACGTAAAACAGTGTCAAGATCTTATGATACGTAAAACCGTGTCAAGATCTTGTGATACATAAAATAAAACCGTGTCAAGATCTTATGATGCATAAAATGAAACAGTATCAAGATCTTATGATACATAAAACAGTGTCAAGATCTTATGATACATAAAATGAAACCATGTCAAGATTTTATGATACATAAAATAAAACCCGTGTCAAAATCTTATGATACTTAAAATAAAACCGTTTCAAGATCTTATGATACATAAAATAAAACCATGTCAAGATCTTATTATACATAAAACAGTGTCCAGATCTTATGATACATAAAACAGTGTCCAGATCTTATGATACATAAAATAAAAGTGTCAAGATCTAATGATACATAAAATGAAACCGTGTCAAGATCTTATGATACATAAAATAAAACCGTGTCAAAATCTTATGATACTTAAAATAAAAGTGTCAAGATCTTATGATAGATAAAGTAAAACAGTGTCAAGATCTTATGATACATAGAATAAAACAGTGTCAAGATCTTATGATACGTAAAATAAAACCGTGTCAAGATCTTATGATACATAAAATAAAACCGTGTCAAGATCTTATGATACATAAAATGAAACAGTGTCAAGATCTTACGATACATAAAATAAAACCGTGTCAAGATCTTATGATACATAAAATAAACCCGTGTCAAGATCTTATGATACATAAAATAAACCCGTGTCAATATCTTATGATACATAAAATAAACCCGTGTCAAGATCATATGATACATAAAATAAAACCGTGTTAAGATCTTATGATACATAAATTAAAACGGGGTCATGATCTTATGATACATAAAATGAAACAGTGTTAAGATCTTATGATACATAAAATTAACCCCTGTCAATTTCTTATGATACATAAAATAAAACCGTGTGAAGATCTTATGATACATAAAACAGTGTGAAGATCTTATGATACATAAAACAGTGTCAAGGTCTTATGATAGATAAAATAAAACCGTGTCAAGATCTTATGATACATAAAGTAAAACCATGTCAAGATCTTATGACACATAAAATGAAACAGTGTCAAGATCTTATGATACATAAAACAGTGTCAAGATCTTATGATACATAAAATAAAACCATGTCAAGATCTTATGATACATAAAATAAAAGTGTGACCATCTTATGATACATAAAATAAAACGATGTCAAAATCTTATCATACATAAAATAAAAGTGTGACCATCTTATGATACATAAAATAAAACAGTGTCAAGATCTTATGATACGTAAAATAAAACCATGTCAAGATCTTATGATACATAAAATGAAACAGTGTCAAGATCTTATGATACATAAAACAGTGTCAAGATCTTATGATACATGAAATAAAACAGTGTCAAGATCTTATGATACATAAAACAGTGTCAAGATCTTATGATACATAAAATAAAACCATGTCAAGATCTTATGATACATAAAATAAAAGGTTGACGATCTTATGATACAAAAAATAAAACAGTGTCAAGATCATATGATACATAAAATAAAACCGTGTCAAGACCTTACGATACATAAAATGAAACAGTGTCAAGATCTTATGATACATAAAACAGTGTCAAGATCTTATGATACATAAAATAAAACCGTGTCAAGGTCTTATGATACATGAAATAAAACGATGTCAAGATCTTAGGATACATAAAATAAAAGTGTCAAGATCTTATGATACGTAAAATAAAACCGTGTCAAGATCTTATGATACATAAAATTAAAAAGTGTCAAGATCTTATGATACATAAAATGAAAAAGTGTCAAGATCTTATGATACACAAAACAGTGTCAAGATCTTATGATACATAAAATCAAACCATGTCAAGATCTTATGATACATAAAACAGTGTCAAGATCTTATGATACATAAAATAAAACTGTGTCAACATCTTATGATACATAAAATAAAACCGTGTCAAGATCTTATGATACATAAAATGAAAAAGTGTCAAGATCTTATGATACAAAAAACAGTGTCAAGATCTTATGATACATAAAATAAAACCATGTCAAGATCTTATGATACATAAAATAAAAGTGTGACCATCTTATGATACATAAAATAAAACCATGTCAAAATCTTATGATACATAAAATAAAAGTGTGACCATCTTATGATACATAAAATAAAACAGTGTCAAGATCTTATGATACGTAAAATAAAACCATGTCAAGATCTTATGATACATAAAACAGTGTCAAGATCTTATGATACATAAAATAAAACCATGTCAAGATCTTATGATACATAAAATAAAAGTGTGACCATCTTATGATACATAAAATAAAACCATGTCAAGATCTTATGATACATAAAACAGTGTCAAGATCTTATGATACGTAAAATAAAACCGTGTCAAGATCTTATGATACATAAAATAAAAGTGTGACGATTTTATGATACATAAAATAAAACCGTGTCAAGACCTTATGATACATAAGATAAAACAGTGTCAAGATCTTATGATACATAAAATAAAACCGTGTCAAGATCTTATGATACATAACGTAAAACAGTGTCAAGATCTTATGATACGTAAAACCGTGTCAAGATCTTGTGATACATAAAATAAAACCGTGTCAAGATCTTATGATGCATAAAATGAAACAGTATCAAGATCTTATGATACATAAAACAGTGTCAAGATCTTATGATACATAAAATGAAACCATGTCAAGATTTTATGATACATAAAATAAAACCCGTGTCAAAATCTTATGATACTTAAAATAAAACCGTTTCAAGATCTTATGATACATAAAATAAAACCATGTCAAGATCTTATTATACATAAAACAGTGTCCAGATCTTATGATACATAAAACAGTGTCCAGATCTTATGATACATAAAATAAAAGTGTCAAGATCTTATGATACATAAAATGAAACCGTGTCAAGATCTTATGATACATAAAATAAAACCGTGTCAAAATCTTATGATACTTAAAATAAAAGTGTCAAGATCTTATGATAGATAAAGTAAAACAGTGTCAAGATCTTATGATACATAGAATAAAACAGTGTCAAGATCTTATGATACGTAAAATAAAACCGTGTCAAGATCTTATGATACATAAAATAAAACCGTGTCAAGATCTTATGATACATAAAATGAAACAGTGTCAAGATCTTACGATACATAAAATAAAACCGTGTCAAGATCTTATGATACATAAAATAAACCCGTGTCAAGATCTTATGATACATAAAATAAACCCGTGTCAATATCTTATGATACATAAAATAAACCCGTGTCAAGATCATATGATACATAAAATAAAACCGTGTTAAGATCTTATGATACATAAATTAAAACGGGGTCATGATCTTATGATACATAAAATGAAACAGTGTCAAGATCTTATGATACATAAAATTAACCCCTGTCAATTTCTTATGATACATAAAATAAAACCGTGTGAAGATCTTATGATACATAAAACAGTGTGAAGATCTTATGATACATAAAACAGTGTCAAGGTCTTATGATAGATAAAATAAAACCGTGTCAAGATCTTATGATACATAAAGTAAAACCATGTCAAGATCTTATGACACATAAAATGAAACAGTGTCAAGATCTTATGATACATAAAACAGTGTCAAGATCTTATGATACATAAAATAAAACCATGTCAAGATCTTATGATACATAAAATAAAAGTGTGACCATCTTATGATACATAAAATAAAACCATGTCAAAATCTTATGATACATAAAATAAAAGTGTGACCATCTTATGATACATAAAATAAAACAGTGTCAAGATCTTATGATACGTAAAATAAAACCATGTCAAGATCTTATGATACATAAAATGAAACAGTGTCAAGATCTTATGATACATAAAACAGTGTCAAGATCTTATGATACATGAAATAAAACAGTGTCAAGATCTTATGATACATAAAACAGTGTCAAGATCTTATGATACATAAAATAAAACCATGTCAAGATCTTATGATACATAAAATAAAAGTTTGACGATCTTATGATACAAAAAATAAAACAGTGTCAAGATCATATGATACATAAAATAAAACCGTGTCAAGACCTTACGATACATAAAATGAAACAGTGTCAAGATCTTATGATACATAAAACAGTGTCAAGATCTTATGATACATAAAACAGTGTCAAGATCTTATGATACATAAAATAAAACCGTGTCAAGGTCTTATGATACATGAAATAAAACGATGTCAAGATCTTATGATACGTAAAATAAAACCGTGTCAAGATCTTATGATACATAAAATTAAAAAGTGTCAAGATCTTATGATACATAAAATGAAAAAGTGTCAAGATCTTATGATACACAAAACAGTGTCAAGATCTTATGATACATAAAATCAAACCATGTCAAGATCTTATGATACATAAAACAGTGTCAAGATCTTATGATACATAAAATAAAACTGTGTCAACATCTTATGATACATAAAATAAAACCGTGTCAAGATCTTATGATACATAAAATGAAAAAGTGTCAAGATCTTATGATACAAAAAACAGTGTCAAGATCTTATGATACATAAAATAAAACCATGTCAAGATCTTATGATACATAAAATAAAAGTGTGACCATCTTATGATACATAAAATAAAACCATGTCAAAATCTTATGATACATAAAATAAAAGTGTGACCATCTTATGATACATAAAATAAAACAGTGTCAAGATCTTATGATACGTAAAATAAAACCATGTCAAGATCTTATGATACATAAAATGAAACAGTGTCAAGATCTTATGATACAAAAAACAGTGTCAAGATCTTATGATACATAAAATAAAACCATGTCAAGATCTTATGATACATAAAATAAAAGTGTGACCATCTTATGATACATAAAATAAAACCATGTCAAGATCTTATGATACATAAAATAAAAGTGTGACCATCTTATGATACATAAAATAAAACAGTGTCAAGATCTTATGATACATAAAACAAAACCATGTCAAGATCTTGTGATACATAAAATAAAACCATGTCAAGATCTTATGATACATAAAATAAAAGTTTGACGATCTTATGATACATGAAATAAAACAGTGTCAAGATCTTATGATACATAAAATAAAACCGTGTCAAGATCTTACGATACATAAAATGAAACAGTGTCAAGATCTTATGATACATAAAACAGTGTCAAGATCTTATGATACGTAAAATAAAACCGTGTCAAGATCTTATGATACATAAAATAAAAGTGTGACGATTTTATGATACATAAAATAAAACCGTGTCAAGACCTTATGATACATAAGATAAAACAGTGTCAAGATCTTATGATACATAAAATAAAACCGTGTCAAGATCTTATGATACATAACGTAAAACAGTGTCAAGATCTTATGATACGTAAAACCGTGTCAAGATCTTGTGATACATAAAATAAAACCGTGTCAAGATCTTATGATGCATAAAATGAAACAGTATCAAGATCTTATGATACATAAAACAGTGTCAAGATCTTATGATACATAAAATGAAACCATGTCAAGATTTTATGATACATAAAATAAAACCCGTGTCAAAATCTTATGATACTTAAAATAAAACCGTTTCAAGATCTTATGATACATAAAATAAAACCATGTCAAGATCTTATTATACATAAAACAGTGTCCAGATCTTATGATACATAAAACAGTGTCCAGATCTTATGATACATAAAATAAAAGTGTCAAGATCTTATGATACATAAAATGAAACCGTGTCAAGATCTTATGATACATAAAATAAAACCGTGTCAAAATCTTATGATACTTAAAATAAAAGTGTCAAGATCTTATGATAGATAAAGTAAAACAGTGTCAAGATCTTATGATACATAGAATAAAACAGTGTCAAGATCTTATGATACGTAAAATAAAACCGTGTCAAGATCTTATGATACATAAAATAAAACCGTGTCAAGATCTTATGATACATAAAATGAAACAGTGTCAAGATCTTACGATACATAAAATAAAACCGTGTCAAGATCTTATGATACATAAAATAAACCCGTGTCAATATCTTATGATACATAAAATAAACCCGTGTCAAGATCATATGATACATAAAATAAAACCGTGTTAAGATCTTATGATACATAAATTAAAACGGGGTCATGATCTTATGATACATAAAATGAAACAGTGTCAAGATCTTATGATACATAAAATTAACCCCTGTCAATTTCTTATGATACATAAAATAAAACCGTGTGAAGATCTTATGATACATAAAACAGTGTGAAGATCTTATGATACATAAAACAGTGTCAAGGTCTTATGATAGATAAAATAAAACCGTGTCAAGATCTTATGATACATAAAGTAAAACCATGTCAAGATCTTATGACACATAAAATGAAACAGTGTCAAGATCTTATGATACATAAAACAGTGTCAAGATCTTATGATACATAAAATAAAACCATGTCAAGATCTTATGATACATAAAATAAAAGTGTGACCATCTTATGATACATAAAATAAAACGATGTCAAAATCTTATCATACATAAAATAAAAGTGTGACCATCTTATGATACATAAAATAAAACAGTGTCAAGATCTTATGATACGTAAAATAAAACCATGTCAAGATCTTATGATACATAAAATGAAACAGTGTCAAGATCTTATGATACATAAAACAGTGTCAAGATCTTATGATACATGAAATAAAACAGTGTCAAGATCTTATGATACATAAAACAGTGTCAAGATCTTATGATACATAAAATAAAACCATGTCAAGATCTTATGATACATAAAATAAAAGGTTGACGATCTTATGATACAAAAAATAAAACAGTGTCAAGATCATATGATACATAAAATAAAACCGTGTCAAGACCTTACGATACATAAAATGAAACAGTGTCAAGATCTTATGATACATAAAACAGTGTCAAGATCTTATGATACATAAAATAAAACCGTGTCAAGGTCTTATGATACATGAAATAAAACGATGTCAAGATCTTAGGATACATAAAATAAAAGTGTCAAGATCTTATGATACGTAAAATAAAACCGTGTCAAGATCTTATGATACATAAAATTAAAAAGTGTCAAGATCTTATGATACATAAAATTAAAAAGTGTCAAGATCTTATGATACACAAAACAGTGTCAAGATCTTATGATACATAAAATCAAACCATGTCAAGATCTTATGATACATAAAACAGTGTCAAGATCTTATGATACATAAAATAAAACTGTGTCAACATCTTATGATACATAAAATAAAACCGTGTCAAGCTCTTATGATACATAAAATGAAAAAGTGTCAAGATCTTATGATACAAAAAACAGTGTCAAGATCTTATGATACATAAAATAAAACCATGTCAAGATCTTATGATACATAAAATAAAAGTGTGACCATCTTATGATACATAAAATAAAACCATGTCAAAATCTTATGATACATAAAATAAAAGTGTGACCATCTTATGATACATAAAATAAAACAGTGTCAAGATCTTATGATACGTAAAATAAAACCATGTCAAGATCTTATGATACATAAAACAGTGTCAAGATCTTATGATACATAAAATAAAACCATGTCAAGATCTTATGATACATAAAATAAAAGTGTGACCATCTTATGATACATAAAATAAAACCATGTCAAGATCTTATGATACATAGAATAAAAGTGTGACCATCTTATGATACATAAAATAAAACAGTGTCAAGATCTTATGATACATAAAACAAAACCATGTCAAGATCTTGTGATACATAAAATAAAACCATGTCAAGATCTTATGATACATAAAATAAAAGTTTGACGATCTTATGATACATGAAATAAAACAGTGTCAAGATCTTATGATACATAAAATAAAACCGTGTCAAGATCTTACGATACATAAAATGAAACAGTGTCAAGATCTTATGATACATAAAACAGTGTCAAGATCTTATGATACGTAAAATAAAACCGTGTCAAGATCTTATGATACATAAAATAAAAGTGTGACGATTTTATGATACATAAAATAAAACCGTGTCAAGACCTTATGATACATAAGATAAAACAGTGTCAAGATCTTATGATACATAAAATAAAACCGTGTCAAGATCTTATGATACATAACGTAAAACAGTGTCAAGATCTTATGATACGTAAAACCGTGTCAAGATCTTGTGATACATAAAATAAAACCGTGTCAAGATCTTATGATGCATAAAATGAAACAGTATCAAGATCTTATGATACATAAAACAGTGTCAAGATCTTATGATACATAAAATGAAACCATGTCAAGATTTTATGATACATAAAATAAAACCCGTGTCAAAATCTTATGATACTTAAAATAAAACCGTTTCAAGATCTTATGATACATAAAATAAAACCATGTCAAGATCTTATTATACATAAAACAGTGTCCAGATCTTATGATACATAAAACAGTGTCCAGATCTTATGATACATAAAATAAAAGTGTCAAGATCTTATGATACATAAAATGAAACCGTGTCAAGATCTTATGATACATAAAATAAAACCGTGTCAAAATCTTATGATACTTAAAATAAAAGTGTCAAGATCTTATGATAGATAAAGTAAAACAGTGTCAAGATCTTATGATACATAGAATAAAACAGTGTCAAGATCTTATGATACGTAAAATAAAACCGTGTCAAGATCTTATGATACATAAAATAAAACCGTGTCAAGATCTTATGATACATAAAATGAAACAGTGTCAAGATCTTACGATACATAAAATAAAACCGTGTCAAGATCTTATGATACATAAAATAAACCCGTGTCAAGATCTTATGATACATAAAATAAACCCGTGTCAATATCTTATGATACATAAAATAAACCCGTGTCAAGATCATATGATACATAAAATAAAACCGTGTTAAGATCTTATGATACATAAATTAAAACGGGGTCATGATCTTATGATACATAAAATGAAACAGTGTCAAGATCTTATGATACATAAAATTAACCCCTGTCAATTTCTTATGATACATAAAATAAAACCGTGTGAAGATCTTATGATACATAAAACAGTGTGAAGATCTTATGATACATAAAACAGTGTCAAGGTCTTATGATAGATAAAATAAAACCGTGTCAAGATCTTATGATACATAAAGTAAAACCATGTCAAGATCTTATGACACATAAAATGAAACAGTGTCAAGATCTTATGATACATAAAACAGTGTCAAGATCTTATGATACATAAAATAAAACCATGTCAAGATCTTATGATACATAAAATAAAAGTGTGACCATCTTATGATACATAAAATAAAACCATGTCAAAATCTTATGATACATAAAATAAAAGTGTGACCATCTTATGATACATAAAATAAAACAGTGTCAAGATCTTATGATACGTAAAATAAAACCATGTCAAGATCTTATGATACATAAAATGAAACAGTGTCAAGATCTTATGATACATAAAACAGTGTCAAGATCTTATGATACATGAAATAAAACAGTGTCAAGATCTTATGATACATAAAACAGTGTCAAGATCTTATGATACATAAAATAAAACCATGTCAAGATCTTATGATACATAAAATAAAAGTTTGACGATCTTATGATACAAAAAATAAAACAGTGTCAAGATCATATGATACATAAAATAAAACCGTGTCAAGACCTTACGATACATAAAATGAAACAGTGTCAAGATCTTATGATACATAAAACAGTGTCAAGATCTTATGATACATAAAACAGTGTCAAGATCTTATGATACATAAAATAAAACCGTGTCAAGGTCTTATGATACATGAAATAAAACGATGTCAAGATCTTATGATACGTAAAATAAAACCGTGTCAAGATCTTATGATACATAAAATTAAAAAGTGTCAAGATCTTATGATACATAAAATGAAAAAGTGTCAAGATCTTATGATACACAAAACAGTGTCAAGATCTTATGATACATAAAATCAAACCATGTCAAGATCTTATGATACATAAAACAGTGTCAAGATCTTATGATACATAAAATAAAACTGTGTCAACATCTTATGATACATAAAATAAAACCGTGTCAAGATCTTATGATACATAAAATGAAAAAGTGTCAAGATCTTATGATACAAAAAACAGTGTCAAGATCTTATGATACATAAAATAAAACCATGTCAAGATCTTATGATACATAAAATAAAAGTGTGACCATCTTATGATACATAAAATAAAACCATGTCAAAATCTTATGATACATAAAATAAAAGTGTGACCATCTTATGATACATAAAATAAAACAGTGTCAAGATCTTATGATACGTAAAATAAAACCATGTCAAGATCTTATGATACATAAAATGAAACAGTGTCAAGATCTTATGATACAAAAAACAGTGTCAAGATCTTATGATACATAAAATAAAACCATGTCAAGATCTTATGATACATAAAATAAAAGTGTGACCATCTTATGATACATAAAATAAAACCATGTCAAGATCTTATGATACATAAAATAAAAGTGTGACCATCTTATGATACATAAAATAAAACAGTGTCAAGATCTTATGATACATAAAACAAAACCATGTCAAGATCTTGTGATACATAAAATAAAACCATGTCAAGATCTTATGATACATAAAATAAAAGTTTGACGATCTTATGATACATGAAATAAAACAGTGTCAAGATCTTATGATACATAAAATAAAACCGTGTCAAGATCTTACGATACATAAAATGAAACAGTGTCAAGATCTTATGATACATAAAACAGTGTCAAGATCTTATGATACGTAAAATAAAACCGTGTCAAGATCTTATGATACATAAAATAAAAGTGTGACGATTTTATGATACATAAAATAAAACCGTGTCAAGACCTTATGATACTTAAAATAAAACCGTGTCAAGATCTTATGATACATAAAATAAAACCGTGTCAAGATCTTATGATACATAAAGTAAAACAGTGTCAAGATCTTATGATACGTAAAACCGTGTCAAGATCTTGTGATACATAAAATAAAACCGTGTCAAGATCTTATGATGCATAAAATGAAACAGTATCAAGATCTTATGATACATAAAACAGTGTCAAGATCTTATGATACATAAAATGAAACCATGTCAAGATCTTATGATACATAAAATAAAACCCGTGTCAAAATCTTATGATACTTAAAATAAAACCGTTTCAAGATCTTATGATACATAAAATAAAACCATGTCAAGATCTTATTATACATAAAACAGTGTCCAGATCTTATGATACATAAAACAGTGTCCAGATCTTATGATACATAAAATAAAAGTGTCAAGATCTTATGATACATAAAATAAAACCGTGTCAAGATCTTATGATACATAAAATAAAACCGTGTCAAAATCTTATGATACTTAAAATAAAAGTGTCAAGATCTTATGATAGATAAAGTAAAACAGTGTCAAGATCTTATGATACATAGAATAAAACAGTGTCAAGATCTTATGATACGTAAAATAAAACCGTGTCAAGATCTTATGATACATAAAATAAAACCGTGTCAAGATCTTATGATACATAAAATGAAACAGTGTCAAGATCTTACGATACATAAAATAAAACCGTGTCAAGATCTTATGATACATAAAATAAACCCGTGTCAAGACCTTATGATACATAAAATAAAACAGTGTCAAGATCTTATGATACATAAAATAAAACCGTGTCAAGATCTTATGATACATAAAGTAAAACAGTGTCAAGATCTTATGATACGTAAAACCGTGTCAAGATCTTGTGATACATAAAATAAAACCGTGTCAAGATCTTATGATGCATAAAATGAAACAGTATCAAGATCTTATGATACATAAAACAGTGTCAAGATCTTATGATACATAAAATGAAACCATGTCAAGATCTTATGATACATAAAATAAAACCCGTGTCAAAATCTTATGATACTTAAAATAAAACCGTTTCAAGATCTTATGATACATAAAATAAAACCATGTCAAGATCTTATTATACATAAAACAGTGTCCAGATCTTATGATACATAAAACAGTGTCCAGATCTTATGATACATAAAATAAAAGTGTCAAGATCTTATGATACATAAAATGAAACCGTGTCAAGATCTTATGATACATAAAATAAAACCGTGTCAAAATCTTATGATACTTAAAATAAAAGTGTCAAGATCTTATGATAGATAAAGTAAAACAGTGTCAAGATCTTATGATACATAGAATAAAACAGTGTCAAGATCTTATGATACGTAAAATAAAACCGTGTCAAGATCTTATGATACATAAAATAAAACCGTGTCAAGATCTTATGATACATAAAATGAAACAGTGTCAAGATCTTACGATACATAAAATAAAACCGTGTCAAGATCTTATGATACATAAAATAAACCCGTGTCAAGATCTTATGATACATAAAATAAACCCGTGTCAATATCTTATGATACATAAAATAAACCCGTGTCAAGATCATATGATACATAAAATAAAACCGTGTTAAGATCTTATGATACATAAATTAAAACGGGGTCATGATCTTATGATACATAAAATGAAACAGTGTCAAGATCTTATGATACATAAAATGAACCCCTGTCAATTTCTTATGATACATAAAATAAAACCGTGTGAAGATCTTATGATACATAAAACAGTGTGAAGATCTTATGATACATAAAACAGTGTCAAGGTCTTATGATAGATAAAATAAAACCGTGTCAAGATCTTATGATACATAAAGTAAAACCATGTCAAGATCTTATGACACATAAAATGAAACAGTGTCAAGATCTTATGATACATAAAACAGTGTCAAGATCTTATGATACATAAAACATTGTCAAGATCTTATGATACATAAAATAAAACCGTGTGAAGATCTTATGATAATTAAAATAAAACAGTGTCAAGATCTTATGATACATAAAATAAAACCGTGTCAAGATCTTATGATACATAAAATAAAACCGTGTCAAGATCTTATGATACATAAAACAGTGTCAAGATCTTATGATACATAAAATGAAAAAGTGTCAAGATCTTATGATACAAAAAACAGTGTCAAGATCTTATGATACATAAAATAAAACCATGTCAAGATCTTATGATACATAAAATAAAAGTGTGACCATCTTATGATACATAAAATAAAACCATGTCAAAATCTTATGATACATAAAATAAAAGTGTGACCATCTTATGATACATAAAATAAAACAGTGTCAAGATCTTATGATACGTAAAATAAAACCATGTCAAGATCTTATGATACATAAAATGAAACAGTGTCAAGATCTTATGATACAAAAAACAGTGTCAAGATCTTATGATACATAAAATAAAACCATGTCAAGATCTTATGATACATAAAATAAAAGTGTGACCATCTTATGATACATAAAATAAAACCATGTCAAGATCTTATGATACATAAAATAAAAGTGTGACCATCTTATGATACATAAAATAAAACAGTGTCAAGATCTTATGATACATAAAACAAAACCATGTCAAGATCTTGTGATACATAAAATAAAACCATGTCAAGATCTTATGATACATAAAATAAAAGTTTGACGATCTTATGATACATGAAATAAAACAGTGTCAAGATCTTATGATACATAAAATAAAACCGTGTCAAGATCTTACGATACATAAAATGAAACAGTGTCAAGATCTTATGATACATAAAACAGTGTCAAGATCTTATGATACGTAAAATAAAACCGTGTCAAGATCTTATGATACATAAAATAAAAGTGTGACGATTTTATGATACATAAAATAAAACCGTGTCAAGACCTTATGATACTTAAAATAAAACCGTGTCAAGATCTTATGATACATAAAATAAAACCGTGTCAAGATCTTATGATACATAAAGTAAAACAGTGTCAAGATCTTATGATACGTAAAACCGTGTCAAGATCTTGTGATACATAAAATAAAACCGTGTCAAGATCTTATGATGCATAAAATGAAACAGTATCAAGATCTTATGATACATAAAACAGTGTCAAGATCTTATGATACATAAAATGAAACCATGTCAAGATCTTATGATACATAAAATAAAACCCGTGTCAAAATCTTATGATACTTAAAATAAAACCGTTTCAAGATCTTATGATACATAAAATAAAACCATGTCAAGATCTTATTATACATAAAACAGTGTCCAGATCTTATGATACATAAAACAGTGTCCAGATCTTATGATACATAAAATAAAAGTGTCAAGATCTTATGATACATAAAATAAAACCGTGTCAAGATCTTATGATACATAAAATAAAACCGTGTCAAAATCTTATGATACTTAAAATAAAAGTGTCAAGATCTTATGATAGATAAAGTAAAACAGTGTCAAGATCTTATGATACATAGAATAAAACAGTGTCAAGATCTTATGATACGTAAAATAAAACCGTGTCAAGATCTTATGATACATAAAATAAAACCGTGTCAAGATCTTATGATACATAAAATGAAACAGTGTCAAGATCTTACGATACATAAAATAAAACCGTGTCAAGATCTTATGATACATAAAATAAACCCGTGTCAAGACCTTATGATACATAAAATAAAACAGTGTCAAGATCTTATGATACATAAAATAAAACCGTGTCAAGATCTTATGATACATAAAGTAAAACAGTGTCAAGATCTTATGATACGTAAAACCGTGTCAAGATCTTGTGATACATAAAATAAAACCGTGTCAAGATCTTATGATGCATAAAATGAAACAGTATCAAGATCTTATGATACATAAAACAGTGTCAAGATCTTATGATACATAAAATGAAACCATGTCAAGATCTTATGATACATAAAATAAAACCCGTGTCAAAATCTTATGATACTTAAAATAAAACCGTTTCAAGATCTTATGATACATAAAATAAAACCATGTCAAGATCTTATTATACATAAAACAGTGTCCAGATCTTATGATACATAAAACAGTGTCCAGATCTTATGATACATAAAATAAAAGTGTCAAGATCTTATGATACATAAAATGAAACCGTGTCAAGATCTTATGATACATAAAATAAAACCGTGTCAAAATCTTATGATACTTAAAATAAAAGTGTCAAGATCTTATGATAGATAAAGTAAAACAGTGTCAAGATCTTATGATACATAGAATAAAACAGTGTCAAGATCTTATGATACGTAAAATAAAACCGTGTCAAGATCTTATGATACATAAAATAAAACCGTGTCAAGATCTTATGATACATAAAATGAAACAGTGTCAAGATCTTACGATACATAAAATAAAACCGTGTCAAGATCTTATGATACATAAAATAAACCCGTGTCAAGATCTTATGATACATAAAATAAACCCGTGTCAATATCTTATGATACATAAAATAAACCCGTGTCAAGATCATATGATACATAAAATAAAACCGTGTTAAGATCTTATGATACATAAATTAAAACGGGGTCATGATCTTATGATACATAAAATGAAACAGTGTCAAGATCTTATGATACATAAAATGAACCCCTGTCAATTTCTTATGATACATAAAATAAAACCGTGTGAAGATCTTATGATACATAAAACAGTGTGAAGATCTTATGATACATAAAACAGTGTCAAGGTCTTATGATAGATAAAATAAAACCGTGTCAAGATCTTATGATACATAAAGTAAAACCATGTCAAGATCTTATGACACATAAAATGAAACAGTGTCAAGATCTTATGATACATAAAACAGTGTCAAGATCTTATGATACATAAAACATTGTCAAGATCTTATGATACATAAAATAAAACCGTGTGAAGATCTTATGATAATTAAAATAAAACAGTGTCAAGATCTTATGATACATAAAATAAAACCGTGTCAAGATCTTATGATACATAAAATAAAACCGTGTCAAGATCTTATGATACATAAAACAGTGTCAAGATCTTATGATACATAAAATAAAAGTGTCAAGATCTTATGATAGATAAAGTAAAACAGTGTCAAGATCTTATGATACATAAAATAAAACCATGTCAAGATCTTATGATACATAAAATAAAAGTGTGACCATCTTATGATACATAAAATAAAACCATGTCAAAATCTTATGATACATAAAATAAAAGTGTGACCATCTTATGATACATAAAATAAAACAGTGTCAAGATCTTATGATACGTAAAATAAAACCATGTCAAAATCTTATGATACATAAAATGAAAGTGTCAAGATCTTATGATACAAAAAACAGTGTCAAGATCTTATGATACATAAAATAAAACCATGTCAAGATCTTATGATACATAAAACAAAAGTGTGACCATCTTATGATACATAAAATAAAACCATGTCAAGATCTTATGATACATAAAATAAAAGTTTGACCATCTTATGATACATAAAATGAAACAGTGTCAAGATCTTATGATACATAAAACAGTGTCAAGATCTTATGATACGTAAAATAAAACCGTGTCAAGATCTTATGATACATAAAATAAAAGTGTGACGATCTTATGATACATAAAATAAAACCGTATCAAGACCTTATGATACATAAAATAAAACAGTATCAAGATCTTATGATACATAAAATAAAACCGTGTCAAGATCTTATGATACATAAAGTAAAACAGTGTCAAGATCTTATGATACGTAAAACAGTGTCAAGATCTTATGATACATAAAACAAAACCGTGTCAAGATCTTGTGATACATAAAATAAAACCGTGTCAAGATCTTATGATACATAAAATGAAACAGTATCAAGATCTTATGATACATAAAACAGTGTCAAGATCTTATGATACATAAAATGAAACCATGTCAAGATCTTATGATACTTAAAATAAAATCGTTTCAAGATCTTATGATACATAAAATAAAACCATGTCAAGATCTTATGATACATAAAACAGTGTCCAGATCTTATGATACATAAAACAGTGTCCACATCTTATGATACATAAAATGAAAACATGTCAAGATCTTATGATACATAAAATAAAACCGTGTCAAAATCTTATGATACTTAAAATAAAACAGTTTCAAGATCTTATTATACATAAAATAAAACCGTGTCAAGATCTTATGATACATAAAACAGTGTCCAGATCTTATGATACATAAAATAAAAGTGTCAAGATCTTATGATACGTAAAATAAAACCGTGTCAAGATCTTATGATACATAAAATAAAACCGTGTCAAGACCTTATGATACATAAAATGAAACAGTGTCAAGATCTTACGATACTTAAAATAAAACCGTGTCAAGATCTTATGATACATAAAATAAACCCGTGTCAAGATCTTATGATACATAAAATAAACCCGTGTCAATATCTTATGATACATAAAATAAACCCGTGTCGAGATCATATGATACATAAAATAAAACCGTGTTAAGATCTTATGATACATAAAATAAAACGGGGTCAAGATCATATGATACATAAAATAAAACCGTGTTAAGATCTTATGATACATAAATTAAAACGGGGTCATGATCTTATGATACATAAAATGAAACAGTGTCAAGATCTTATGATACATAAAATAAAACCGTGTCAAGATCTTATGATACATAAAATAAAACCGTGTGAGGGTCTTATGATACATAAAACAGTGTGAAGATCTTATGATACATAAAACAGTGTCAAGGTCTTATGATAGATAAAATAAAACCGTGTCAAGATCTTATGATACATAAAATGAAACAGTGTCAAGATCTTATGATACATAAAACAGTGTCAAGATCTTATGATACATAAAACAGTGTCAAGATCTTATGATACATAAAACAGTGTCCAGATCTTATGATACATAAAATAAAAGTGTCAAGATCTTATGATAGATAAAGTAAAACAGTGTCAAGATCTTATGATACATAAAATACAACCATGTCAAGATCTTATGATACATAAAATAAAAGTGTGACCATCTTATGATACATAAAATAAAACCATGTCAAAATCTTATGATACAAAAATAAAAGTGTGACCATCTTATGATACGTAAAATAAAACAGTGTCAAGATCTTATGATACATAAAGTAAAACCATGTCAAGATCTTATGATACATAAAATGAAAGTGTCAAGATCTTATGATACAAAAAACAGTGTCAAGATCTTATGATACATAAAATAAAACCATGTCAAGATCTTATGATACATAAAATAAAAGTGTGACCATCTTATGATACATAAAATAAAACCATGTCAAGATCTTATGATACATAAAATAAAAGTGTGACCATCTTATGATACATAAAATAAAACAGTGTCAAGATCTTATGATACATAAAACAGTGTCAAGATCTTATGATACATAAAATAAAACCATGTCAAGATCTTATGATACATAAAATAAAAGTTTGACGATCTTATGATACATAAAATAAAACAGTTTCAAGATCTTATGATACATAAAATAAAACCGTGTCAAGATCTTACGATACATAAAATGAAACAGTGTCAAGATCTTATGATACATAAAACAGTGTCAAGATCTTATGATACGTAAAACAAAACCGTGTCAAGATCTTATGATACATAAAATAAAAGTGTGACGATTTTATGATACATAAAATAAAACCGTGTCAAGACCTTATGATACATAAAATAAAACAGTGTCAAGATCTTATGATACATAAAATAAAACCGTGTCAAGATCTTATGATACATAAAGTAAAACAGTGTCAAGATCTTATGATACGTAAAACAGTGTCAAGATCTTATGATACATAAAACAAAACCTTGTCAAGATCTTGTGATACATAAAATAAAACCGTGTCAAGATCTTATGATACATAAAATGAAACAGTATCAAGATCTTATGATACATAAAACAGTGTCAAGATCTTATGATACATAAAATGAAACCATGTCAAGATCTTATGATACATAAAATAAAACCGTGTCAAGATCTTATGATACATAAAATACAACAGTGTCAAGATCCTATGATACATAAAACACTGTCAAGATTTTATGATACATAAAATAAAATCATGTCAAGATCTTATGATACATAAAATAAAACAGTGTCAAGATCTTATGATACATAAAATAAAACCATGTCAAGATCTTATGATACATAAAATGAAACAGTGTCAAGATCTTACGATACATAAAATAAAACCGTGTCAAGATCTTATGATACATAAAATAAACCCGTGTCAAGATCTTATGATACATAAAATAAACCCGTGTCAATATCTTATGATACATAAAATAAACCCGTGTCAAGATCATATGATACATAAAATAAAACCGTGTTAAGATCTTATGATACATAAATTAAAACGGGGTCATGATCTTATGATACATAAAATGAAACAGTGTCAAGATCTTATGATACATAAAATTAACCCCTGTCAATTTCTTATGATACATAAAATAAAACCGTGTGAAGATCTTATGATACATAAAACAGTGTGAAGATCTTATGATACATAAAACAGTGTCAAGGTCTTATGATAGATAAAATAAAACCGTGTCAAGATCTTATGATACATAAAATAAAACCATGTCAAGATCTTATGATACATAAAATAAAAGTGTGACCATCTTATGATACATAAAATAAAAACATGTCAAAATCTTATGATACATAAAATAAAAGTGTGACCATCTTATGATACATAAAATAAAACAGTGTCAAGATCTTATGATACGTAAAATAAAACCATGTCAAAATCTTATGATACATAAAATGAAAGTGTCAAGATCTTATGATACAAAAAACAGTGTCAAGATCTTATGATACATAAAATAAAACCATGTCAAGATCTTATGATACATAAAACAAAAGTGTGACCATCTTATGATACATAAAATAAAACCATGTCAAGATCTTATGATACATAAAATAAAAGTGTGACCATCTTATGATACATAAAATGAAACAGTGTCAAGATCTTATGATACATAAAACAGTGTCAAGATCTTATGATACATAAAATAAAACCATGTCAAGATCTTATGATACATAAAATAAAAGTTTGACGATCTTATGATACATAAAATAAAACAGTTTCAAGATCTTATGATACATAAAATAAAACCGTGTCAAGATCTTACGATACATAAAATGAAACAGTGTCAAGATCTTATGATACATAAAACAGTGTCAAGATCTTATGATACGTAAAATAAAACCGTGTCAAGATCTTATGATACATAAAATAAAAGTGTGACGATCTTATGATACATAAAATAAAACCGTATCAAGACCTTATGATACATAAAATAAAACAGTATCAAGATCTTATGATACATAAAATAAAACCGTGTCAAGATCTTATGATACATAAAGTAAAACAGTGTCAAGATCTTATGATACGTAAAACAGTGTCAAGATCTTATGATACATAAAACAAAACCGTGTCAAGATCTTGTGATACATAAAATAAAACCGTGTCAAGATCTTATGATACATAAAATGAAACAGTATCAAGATCTTATGATACATAAAACAGTGTCAAGATCTTATGATACATAAAATGAAACCATGTCAAGATCTTATGATACTTAAAATAAAATCGTTTCAAGATCTTATGATACATAAAATAAAACCATGTCAAGATCTTATGATACATAAAACAGTGTCCAGATCTTATGATACATAAAACAGTGTCCACATCTTATGATACATAAAATGAAAACATGTCAAGATCTTATGATACATAAAATAAAACCGTGTCAAAATCTTATGATACTTAAAATAAAACAGTTTCAAGATCTTATTATACATAAAATAAAACCGTGTCAAGATCTTATGATACATAAAACAGTGTCCAGATCTTATGATACATAAAATAAAAGTGTCAAGATCTTATGATAGATAAAGTAAAACAGTGTCAAGATCTTATGATACATAAAATAAAACCATGTCAAGATCTTATGATACATAAAACAGTGTCCAGATCTTATGATACATAAAACAGTGTCCACATCTTATGATACATAAAATGAAAACATGTCAAGATCTTATGATACATAAAATAAAACCGTGTCAAAATCTTATGATACTTAAAATAAAACAGTTTCAAGATCTTATTATACATAAAATAAAACCGTGTCAAGATCTTATGATACATAAAACAGTGTCCAGATCTTATGATACATAAAATAAAAGTGTCAAGATCTTATGATAGATAAAGTAAAACAGTGTCAAGATCTTATGATACATAAAATAAAACAGTGTAAAGATCTTATGATACGTAAAATAAAACCGTGTCAAGATCTTATGATACATAAAATAAAACCGTGTCAAGACCTTATGATACATAAAATGAAACAGTGTCAAGATCTTACGATACTTAAAATAAAACCGTGTCAAGATCTTATGATACGTAAAGTAAACCCGTGTCAAGATCTTATGATACATAAAATAAACCCGTGTCAATATCTTATGATACATAAAATAAACCCGTGTCGAGATCATATGATACATAAAATAAAACCGTGTTAAGATCTTATGATACATAAAATAAAACGGGGTCAAGATCATATGATACATAAAATAAAACCGTGTTAAGATCTTATGATACATAAATTAAAACGGGGTCATGATCTTATGATACATAAAATGAAACAGTGTCAAGATCTTATGATACATAAAATAAAACCGTGTCAAGATCTTATGATACATAAAATAAAACCGTGTGAGGATCTTATGATACATAAAACAGTGTGAAGATCTTATGATACATAAAACAGTGTCAAGGTCTTATGATAGATAAAATAAAACCGTGTCAAGATCTTATGATACATAAAATGAAACAGTGTCAAGATCTTATGATACATAAAACAGTGTCAAGATCTTATGATACATAAAACAGTGTCAAGATCTTATGATACATAAAACAGTGTCAAGATCTTATGATACATAAAATACAACCATGTCAAGATCTTATGATACATAAAATAAAAGTGTGACCATCTTATGATACATAAAATAAAACCATGTCAAAATCTTATGATACAAAAATAAAAGTGTGACCATCTTATGATACGTAAAATAAAACAGTGTCAAGATCTTATGATACATAAAATAAAACCATGTCAAGATCTTATGATACATAAAATGAAAGTGTCAAGATCTTATGATACAAAAAACAGTGTCAAGATCTTATGATACATAAAATAAAACCATGTCAAGATCTTATGATACATAAAATAAAAGTGTGACCATCTTATGATACATAAAATAAAACCATGTCAAGATCTTATGATACATAAAATAAAAGTGTGACCATCTTATGATACATAAAATAAAACAGTGTCAAGATCTTATGATACATAAAACAGTGTCAAGATCTTATGATACATAAAATAAAACCATGTCAAGATCTTATGATACATAAAATAAAAGTTTGACGATCTTATGATACATAAAATAAAACAGTTTCAAGATCTTATGATACATAAAATAAAACCGTGTCAAGATCTTACGATACATAAAATGAAACAGTGTCAAGATCTTATGATACATAAAACAGTGTCAAGATCTTATGATACGTAAAACAAAACCGTGTCAAGATCTTATGATACATAAAATAAAAGTGTGACGATTTTATGATACATAAAATAAAACCGTGTCAAGACCTTATGATACATAAAATAAAACAGTGTCAAGATCTTATGATACATAAAATAAAACCGTGTCAAGATCTTATGATACATAAAGTAAAACAGTGTCAAGATCTTATGATACGTAAAACAGTGTCAAGATCTTATGATACATAAAACAAAACCTTGTCAAGATCTTGTGATACATAAAATAAAACCGTGTCAAGATCTTATAATACATAAAATGAAACAGTATCAAGATCTTATGATACATAAAACAGTGTCAAGATCTTATGATACATAAAATGAAACCATGTCAAGATCTTATGATACATAAAATAAAACCGTGTCAAGATCTTATGATACATAAAATACAACAGTGTCAAGATCCTATGATACATAAAACACTGTCAAGATCTTATGATACATAAAATAAAATCATGTCAAGATCTTATGATACATAAAATAAAACAGTGTCAAGATCTTATGATACATAAAATAAAACCATGTCAAGATCTTATGATACATAAAATAAAACGATGTCAAGATCTTATGATACATAAAATAAAAGTGTCACGATCTTGTGATACATAAAATAAAACAGTGTCAAGATCTTATGATACATAAAACAGTGTCAAGATCTTATGATACATAAAACAGTGTCAAGATCTTATGATACATAAAATAAAACCGTGTGAAGATCTTATGATACATAAAATAAAACCGTGTCAAGATCTTATGATACATAAAATAAAATTGTGACGATTTTATGATACATAAAATAAAACCGTGTCAAGACCTTATGATACATAAAATAAAACCATGTCAAGATCTTATGATACATAAAATGAAACAGTGTCAAGATCTTATGATACATAAAATTAACCCCTGTCAATTTCTTATGATACATAAAATAAAACCGTGTGAAGATCTTATGATACATAAAACAATGTCAAGGTCTTATGATAGATAAAATAAAACCGTGTCAAGATCTTATGATACATAAAGTAAAACCATGTCAAGATCTTATGACACATAAAATGAAACAGTGTCAAGATCTTATGATACATAAAACAGTGTCAAGATCTTATGATACATAAAACCGTGTGAAGATATTATGATACATAAAATAAAACAGTGTCAAGATCTTATGATACATAAAATAAAACCGTTTCAAGATCTAATGATACATAAAATAAAACCATGTCAAAATCTTATGATACATAAAATAAAAGTGTGACCATCTTATGATACATAAAATAAAACAGTGTCAAGATCTTATGATACGTAAAATAAAACCATGTCAAGATCTTATGATACATAAAATGAAAGTGTCAAGATCTTATGATACAAAAAACAGTGTCAAGATCTTATGATGCATAAAATAAAACCATGTCAAGATCTTATGATACATAAAATAAAACAGTGTCAAGATCTTATGATACATAAAATAAAACAGTGTCAAGATGTTATGATACATAAAACAGTGTCAAGATCTTATGATACATAAAATCAAACCATGTCAAGATCTTATGATACATAAAACAGTGTCAATATCTTATGATACATAAAATAAACCCGTGTCGAGATCATATGATAAATAAAATAAAACCATGTCAAGATCTTATGATACATAAAACAGTGTCCAGATCTTATGATACATAAAATGAAACCATGTCAAGATCTTATGATACATAAAATGAAACAGTATCAAGATCTTATGATACATAAAACAGTGTCAAGATCTTATGATACATAAAATGAAACCATGTCAAGATCTTATGATACATAAAATAAAACCGTGTCAAGATCTTATGATACATAAAATAAAAGTGTGACCATCTTATGATACATAAAATAAAACAGTGTCAAGATCTTATGATACATAAAACAGTGTCAAGATCTTATGATACATAAAATAAAACCATGTCAAGATCTTATGATACATAAAATAAACCCGTGTCAAGATCTTATGATACATAAAATGAAACAGTGTCAAGATCTTATGATACATAAAATAAAACCATGTCAAGATCTTATGATACATAAAGTAAAAGTGTGACCATCTTATGATACATAAAATAAAACCATGTCAAGATCTTATGATACATAAAATAAAAGTGTGACCATCTTATGATACATAAAATAAAACAGTGTCAAGATCTTATGATACATAAAACAGTGTCAAGATCTTATGATACATAAAATAAAACCTTGTCAAGATCTTATGATACATAAAATAAAAGTTTGACGATCTTATGATGCATAAAATAAAACAGTGTCAAGATCTTATGATACATAAAATAAAACCGTGTCAAGATCTTACGTTGCATAAAATGAAACAGTGTCAAGATCTTATGATACATAAAACAGTGTCAAGATCTTATGATACGTAAAATAAAGCGATGTCAAGATCTTATGATACATAAAATAAAAGTGTCACGATCTTGTGATACATAAAATAAAACAGTGTCAAGATCTTATGATACATAAAATAAAACCGTGTCAAGGTCTTATGATACATGAAATAAAACGATGTCAAAATCTTATGATACATAAAATAAAAGTGTCAGGATCTTATGATACGTAAAATGAAACCGTGTCAAGATCTTATGATACATAAAATAAAACAGTGTCAAGATCTTATGATACATAAAACAGTGTCAAGATCTTATGATACATAAAATCAAACCATGTCAAGATCTTATGATACATAAAACAGTGTCAAGATCTTATGATACATAAAATAAAACTGTGTCAATATCTTATGATACAAAAAATAAAACCGTGTCAAGATCTTATGATACATAAATTAAAACGGGGTCATGATCTTATGATACATAAAATAAACCCGTGTCAATATCTTATGATACATAAAATAAACCCGTGTCGAGATCATATGATAAATAAAATAAAACCATGTCAAGATCTTATGATACATAAAACAGTGTCCAGATCTTATGATACATAAAACAGTGTCCAGATCTTATGATACATAAAATGAAACCATGTCAAGATCTTATGATACATAAAATAAAACCGTGTCAAGATCTTATGATAAATAAAATAAAACCATGTCAAGATCTTATGATACATAAAGTAAAAGTGTGACCATCTTATGATACATAAAATAAAACCATGTCAAGATCTTATGATACATAAAATAAAAGTGTGACCATCTTATGATACATAAAATAAAACAGTGTCAAGATCTTATGATACATAAAACAGTGTCAAGATCTTATGATACATGAAATAAAACCATGTCAAGATCTTATGATACATAAAATAAAAGTGTGACGATTTTATGATACATAAAATAAAACCGTGTCAAGACCTTATGATACATAAAATAAAACAGTGTCAAGATCTTATGATACATAAAATAAAACCGTGTCAAGATCTTATGATACATAAAATAAAAGTGTCACGATCTTATGATACATAAAACAAAACCTTGTCAAGATCTTGTGATACATAAAATAAAACCGTGTTAAGACCTATGATACATAAAATAAAACGGGGTCAAGATCATATGATACATAAAATAAAACCGTGTTAAGATCTTATGATACATAAATTAAAACGGGGTCATGATCTTATGATACATAAAATGAAACAGTGTCAAGATCTTATGATACATAAAATTAACCCGTGTCAATTTCTTGTGATACATAAAATAAAACCGTGTGAAGATCTTATGATACATAAAACAGTGTCAAGGTCTTATGATAGATAAAATAAAACCGTGTCAAGATCTTATGATACATAAAGTAAAACCATGTCAACATCTTATGACACATAAAATGAAACAGTGTCAAGATCTTATGATACATAAAACAGTGTCAAGATCTTATGATACATTAAACAGTGTCAAGATCTTATGATACATAAAATAAAACCGTGTGAAGATGTTATGATACATAAAATAATACAGTGTCAAGATCTTATGATACATAAAATAAAACCGTGTGAAGATCTTATGATACATAAAATAAAACCATGTCAAAATCTTATGATAAATAAAATAAAAGTGTGACCATCTTATGATACATAAAATAAAACAGTGTCAAGATCTTATGATACGTAAAATAAAACCATGTCAAGATCTTATGATACATAAAATGAAAGTGTCAAGATCTTATGATACAAAAAACAGTGTCAGGATCTTATGATACATAAAATAAAACCATGTCAAGATCTTATGATACATAAAATAAAACAGTGTCAAGATCTTATGATACATAAAACAGTGTCAAGATCTTATGATACATAAAACAGTGTCAAGATCTTATGATACATAAAATAAAACAGTGTCAAGATGTTATGATACATAAAACAGTGTCAAGATCTTATGATACATAAAATCAAACCATGTCAAGATCTTATGATACATAAAACAGTGTCAAGATCTTATGATACATAAAATAAAACT